>NC_074708.1:15309681-15373158 GCF_024334085.1 Lutzomyia longipalpis | reverse complement strand
CGGCTACATAGATTTTCTTCATTTTTGGCATGGTGCTAGATAATATAGTCAGCTATAACATATCAAAATTTGAAGCAATTCTATAAAGCGGTGCTCGAGATATTCATCGAAAACTCATCGAAAATTTTGTTTTCGATTTTAGCGCCACTTGCGGTCATTTTTTGAACTTGCGATGTTCCGAGCAGTTGTAGGGCTTCTCAATATCTTTCATTTGAGCCCGAGTTGATCAAAATCGGTCAAGCCGTTCTCGAGTAATAGCAGATTTTCGATGAAAAATTGCGATGGCCATATTGGCTAAACGGCTTGGCCGATTTTCGAAAATAAGGTATCGGTGGAAAGGTCTTAATGGCCCCTACAACATATCAAAATTTCAGACCTCTAGCTATAATAGGGGCTGAGATATAGGCAAAACAAAATTCAGGGGTTATTCAAAATGGAGGACGCGGGGGTGGGGGGTTGGATTTGACATCATAAACGGATGTCCTCCACCCGATATATGAACTTTGCCGTTGACCGCAAGTCTCTATCTATTATCGTTCTTTTGTAATTCAGCAAAAGGTTCCGGACGGACGGACGGCCGGACGGACGGCCGGAAAGATTTTTGGCGCATACGTTTTTTGGAATGTGGGGACCCTAATTCGTGCTCATCCCAAGTTTGAGCCCGATCTGACGACTTTGCATTTTTGAGTGTACACAGAAGCTGTGCTTCTTTGAAGAAAGAATCACAGCTAAAAATGGTATCTATTCAATGTAATCGCCTTTTAAATGCTTCATTAAATTATCGTTCAAGTGGAGATGATTTAAATAAATCAAGAAATAAATTACCTGATCAGTGATGCGTCTTTGTTGTTTATTTTTCTTGGATGAGATTTCTCAGTGGCGTGTTTAGCGTGTTTTTTATTCTTGTCATTTTATGGCAAATGCAAGAGGTAGAAGAGGAGAAAAATCTTTTTGATATTGTTTTGATTTAAAATTTAGAGTAGAAATTATTTGTGTTGGATTAAATTTAGAATTATAATAATTTTTAGGCGAGTTCTGAAATATTCAAAAGGCTTCTTCAAAATGTGAAGACTTAAAAAAATACTTCGTAGCTTTTAAAAATTCAGAAAATTTTTATTTTTAATTTTTTAATTTTAATTCAACGTTTTTGAATTTTTTATGATTCTATACTAACTGTGGTTCACAAAAAATGACAAAAAAGAATCTAAAATAGTCTTATTCATCTTGTATGAAGTCAGTTTCTAAGATTTTCGTTTTCAAATAAAGGTCAAAAAGTCAAGAAAAAAATTGATTTTCCCATTAGAAAAAATATAGTTGAAATATGTAATATCAAAGCCTAGGATAATTCGATAGGATAGGATAATTGGAATAGGATAATTCAGATATTTTCCAACGCTTTTCCGGTTAATGATCACAATTTTCTTGACTCTTTGACAATGCTCTGAAACAAATCAAAAACGAAAATTGGGTACATTTTAGGGTCTGACTTCATACGAGATGAATAAGGCTCTTTTAAGCATCAGACAAATGAAGTTAAATTAAATGAAACAGAAAAATTTGAAGCCTTTTACTTTTAGCCAATTTAATGAAAGATTGGTTTACTTGACATCATCTTCAGGCTCTCTAAATCATAAAAGAAAATTTTGATAGATTTTGTTTATAATTCTGTTTTCTTAACCCTTGGAGGATTTTGCTGGCCAAAATGGCCAATTCGACTTTTTTCAATCGCTACAGAATTAAAATTTATTTAACATTTCGTGATAAATTTTACATCTGCGTAATTTTACATTGCTTCAATATCTTCAAAAGAAAATTTGGAAAAATATTTTCTTTTGGGAGAAAATTAAGGTCATCAAACTTTTGAGGTTAGAAACCTTGATCCTCCAAGTGTTAAAAATGATTTTTTTATGTTTTTAACAAGTTTTAAATTAATTTCATCCAATTTTCGTTATTACTTCAGATGAATTTTAATATGAATCATTTTGGTTTTGTTCTTATTCTTATAATTCTTACGGCTGTTAAAGCCAAAATAATTGATTTTAACATTTTTGATAACTAGCATAACATCCTTTACTTTTACCTATTTTGTTTGATCAATTATGTTTGAAATAATTACTTTTTAAAAATAATTTATTTATTTAAATTTCATTGCTCATTAACTCCCACCCTTGAACAATTTTGCCTTCACCCTTCTTCCTAAACACAAAATTGCATTCATCCACACACCATCGTGACGCACAACTGAACATAATTTTCAATTAATTCCCAATGTATGCAACGACGGAAAGTCAAATAAAACGAGCACGAAAGGAAATATTTGTCTGCCAAATTGAGCAATTATTTGCCAAAAACAAATATTTGATGATAAATTGCTGGCACCACATGGACCCCACATATGTAGCATAACCATTTGCTGCACTTTTTGTTTCTCAAGTTAGCAGAGAAGAAATTTCCATGAGTTTAGAACAAATCATGCTGTCGGCAAATTTGCCGTAAGCACAAATTGCTTTTGGGGCTATTCCTCGGCAATGTTAATTGGTGCGCTAAGTAATTCATCAATTACGGGTATTGTGACAATTCTTCAACGTACCTGCGTACGCCGAGGTGATCGCATTTGACTTCCATTAGCCAATTAATATGGCATTTGAAATTAGTCCCCGGGGCAGCACATATAAAAGCCGGCATTTGTGTGGCATCACCTCAGTTGAGTGCGCGTCCTTTCTCCACCACATCTGGACCCATCATCCAACCCATTCCTATTTTTCATTCTTTTCTTGTGATGTGAAAATACCCACCCCCTTGTTCTTTGCCTGGGGATTAAGAGTTCCGACAAGTTAAATAAAATCACGCGAAAATGTCTCTGGAATCAGAGTCAATGACAGAGTCGCGGCTGGGGTTCTCTTCGCCCCTAATGCTGCCACTCATCGCCACAACCATCTCCCTCTGTGTCGTCTACATTTGGATGCAGAGTCAGAGGATTACAAAGATGGGCCATGCCCTACCAGGACCACCAACTCTGCCCTTCGTGGGCAATGCTCATATTCTCATGGGAAAGACGCACTCAGGTAAGACAAGAAAAAAAGCCAACTCTACCAAAAGCTCCCGAAATGAGCTTTCACTGCTTTCAAAAAAAAAGCAAAATCCAAGGACTTTCAGTGAATCACGGTGAAGTGCAGAAAGTGCAAAATGACACGAAAAGTGAAAAGAGGAGGAAATTAATTCAAGTGCCCAAAATTAATGTTCTTTTTCGCAATCAGAATTAAATCCAAGTGAATTAATGGATGTTATTCAAATCGAGTGGATTAAATTCAGCGACCTATTGTTTCGGAGAAATTCACCCGAAAATTAATCGAATTTGCAAATCAATGAATATTTAATTAAAAATACTACAAAAGAATTAAATTTAATTGAAATTAATTCATTTACTCCCCCTTCGATTAAAATAAAATGATTTTATTCAATGATAGAAAATAATTGTTTTAGCGAAAGGGGTAATCATTTTAAGGAACATTGTATGTTAGTTTAGAGTATTTTTAATTTTACAATTTGATAGCCTGAGGTTTCAATGGTTTCATTTATAAAAATCTGTAAAAATGGGTCTTATCAGCGCCCAAGAAATCTTTAAAATTTTTAAAATTTGTACTGAGATTTCAAGCGAATTCCAAGGGTTTCTAGGTCGCAGAATAGGGCACAAGGAGGGTGTTTATTGGAGAAAATTCATATATTAGTCTAAGCCTAAGAATGATAAATTCAAGCATAAAAACTCTTAAATCAAACCAAAAAATAGTAAATTCAACTCAAAAATAAAATATAAATTCAAGTCGTTTAATATTTGGTTTTTAGTCCCAAAACAGCATAAATTGAGGAACAAAACTTTAAAAAAAAATCATTCAAGCATAAAGGACTAAATTCAAACTGAAAAATAGTAAATTATTGGTAAAAAGGTAGTAAATTCAATCCAAAACAAGACTAAATTTTAATCAAAAAGTTCTAACTTCGTTTATGGGTTTTTTTTTTTCGGTTTTTAACCAAAGATGTTCGTTCATGTTAACATGTCAAATATTCAGATGATTCGTTTAATATACCAAAATATTCGTCAGGTAAACACCCCTTGATAGGGCACAATATTCCTAAATCTCCAAGTTTTTATTTTACAAAAAAAAAGTTTAAGCTCTCCGGTTTAGTAAAGCTTTAAATTTTTATTTTCTTGGCTTTGAATTTTCCAAAATTTTGTAATAAACAGTTTTAGATATAAAGGTTATTTCTTTTTTTTTCTTATTAAAATTTGATAAATCATTTTTAAATATATTTCCTAATTTGAAGAAACTTTAAATATATAATAAAAGTGTATATGTTGAAAAACCTTTACCAAAAACATAGAAATATGAAATTTTCCATAAAAGTGCGACGAATTACCTAGTTTAATCCTTTCTAGGAAGAATAAAAACTAATTGGCCTTCGTTTTGGAATAAGAATAACAAAAACTCTCATTTTTTTAAAATAATTTAATAGGGAAATTAACAAAAATAGATAAAAATTTTAATAAATTTAAATTACACTTAACGGAAAGCTTTTTCAAATATTCTCTCATAAAATCTATAAAATTGATAGATTTAAGATTTGATTAAATATTTAAAGATTTTTTTCATTTATTAAAAAATCATTTATTTCGCAATATATTAAAATTTTTCTTTTTTCGATTTAAATTTGATAAGTAGGTACAAAAAATATATCAATGATCACCCCCTCAACAAATTTTCAAAATTAAAAAATAAGCAAAAAATTGAAGAAAAAACAATTTCCTTTTACAGAAATCTTCGAATTCGTTCTGGAACTTAGTAATGGTTTTGGGAACGTAATCAGAGCCTTCTTGGGAAACAGCCTTGTTGTCTTCCTCACGCATCCTGCCGACATTGAGATCATCCTCAATAGTCAGGTGCATTTGGACAAGTCAGATGAGTATCGCTTCTTCAAGCCCTGGCTCGGTGATGGCCTGCTCATCAGCTCAGGCGATCGCTGGCGTAGCCATCGGAAGATCATTGCTCCTGCCTTCCACATGAACGTCCTCAAATCCTTCGTGAACACCTTCAACAGCAACAGCTTGGCTGTTGTGGAGAAGATGCGCGGAGAAGTTGGGAAGGAGTTTGACGTGCACGACTACATGAGTGCCGTGACGGTGGATATCCTCTTGGAGACAGCTATGGGAACTGAGAGAACAAGGAAGGGGAATGAGGGCTTTAACTACGCCATGGCGGTTATGAAGTAATTTCAAAGGATCTCCTGAAGATTTCAAGAAGGAAGTTTAATGATTTATTTTTTGGCAGGATGTGTGATATCCTCCATGCACGACACATGAAGTTCTACCTTCGTTTCGATACGATTTTTAACTGGTCAAGGCTGAAGCAGGAGCAGGAGAAGCTCCTTAGTGTCATTCATGGTCTAACGAAGAAGGTGATCAAGAAGAAGACGCTGATTTATGATGAAAACTTGAAGAAGGGTATCCTTCCGTCGCCTTCGCTGAATGAAATTATCTCCCAGGATTCCTACAGCCAGCCTGATGTAAAGAAGACTCCAAAGAGCGACAGCAAAGGACTCAGGGATGATCTTGATGAAATTGATGAGAACGACATTGGTAAGAAATATTCATCAATGTTCTTGAATTTATTTATTGATCAGAAAACTTTTTGAACAAAAGGTGAGAAGCGACGTCTGGCCTTTCTGGACTTGATGATCGAGACTGCCAGGGGAGGAGCTGGAGCTCTCTCTGATGAAGATATTAAGCAACAAGTGGACACAATTATGTTTGAAGGACACGACACAACAGGTGAGATTTCTCCGTTGTCCCAGTTCTTGAATCCTTGGATTTTAACAAAAATGCTTCCTTTTTGTTTTTCAAAGCTGCCGGATCTAGCTTTGTTCTGTGCTTAATGGGAACTCATCAGGATATTCAGGAGCGCGTTTACAAAGAACTAAAGCAGATCTTTGGAGACTCAGAACGACCCTGCACGTTTGCCGATACTCTGGAGATGAAGTACTTGGAGCGCGTTATCATGGAGTCCCTTAGGCTCTACCCACCAGTACCTTTGATCGCTAGGAAGATCCAACAGGACGTGAAGCTCAACACAGACAACTACGTCCTGCCTGCAGGATGCACAGTGGTGATTGGGACATTTAAGCTCCACCGCCGAGGAGATATCTACCCCAATCCCGAAGTCTTCAACCCAGACAACTTCCTCCCTGAACACACCCAGAACCGCCACTACTACAGCTTCATCCCCTTCTCAGCTGGACCAAGGAGCTGTGTTGGCCGCAAGTATGCTATGCTGAAGCTCAAAGTTCTCCTCTCCACAATCCTCCGAAACTACAAAATCAACTCCACCTGCACGGAGAAGGACTTCAAACTCCAAGCCGACATTATCCTAAAGCGTGCTGACGGCTTCAGGCTCTCCCTTGAGCCACGTCAGAAGACCAAAGTGGTCTAAGGACTCCTCCCGTTTTGTTAAGTTAAACACATCTTAGGATCGGATTGTAAAATAATTATTTTTCGTTCTGTAATGAGGTTTATTTTTTTGTATAAATAAAGAAGCAATTTAGTGCCCAATTGGGGCCAAAATCAACAACCACGGATCAATTTCCATTCTGACCATTTGTTTGAGCTGGAGTCTGATGACCATTGGGATGATCGTTGAGTTCAATGGCAGGAATGTTGTCTGGGCGCTTTTTTGGTTGCAAAAATTTGACGTAGATCACTTCGAGGATCCACGGGATGGCACAGAGAGCCATACAGAGGGTTAGAGAATTAAAGAAGATGGGATAGCTTCTTGTTGCGTCACGAATGTAGCCGCTAATGGGGCCAATGATGAAGCCAATAAGGCCAGAAATGGCCATGAAAAGACCATACCCAGAAGGAAACCTGCAACAGGACAATAATCAGAAGTTTTCTTTACTGATCTTGGCGCAGTTTTCTTTATATGACTTAGATCTTAGGAGTGATCAAGCTCTACAAGTTCAGACTTTTATCTGGATTTATATTTGGTTTTTCTTTGCTTCAAAAAATTCATTTCTTTTTCAATTTAAGGCTTCAACAGGTGAACGAGAAAATCCTCTTGAATTTTCTAGTTTGATAGTCTGATCCGAAGTTCATATCAAAATTACTTTTTGAACTTAAGATCAGTTTAGATCAGACGAAATGATTCGAAGTTGAACTCAAATAATTTTTTGTATTTCAGATCAGAATCAGGCAATCGGATACGAATACTTTCTTTCCGTACCGCGCAAGAAATTCCTCATGAATCTGTTGAAAACTTTACGTGATCTTTACTGATCAACAGGAATAAAGACATCACAAATAAAAGTCTGATCCCGCAGACTTATTTCAAAGACTTTTATTTGCTTTGAAAAATGTTTTTTTAAACAATTTTTTTACGTTTTATTTCCCAGATTAACGTACTAAAATTGTTTCCTTTGTACTTATTTTTTATTTAATGTTGTTCTCAAGCATATTTTCACTTTTAATCGCCCCCGTAGCACCACGCGTTTGTTCCCATATTCAAATACGAGATAAGCGATCACTTTCGCGATCATTTTATTTTTAGACGCAAAAATTCCAAAACTTTGTTTAATCTTAAAGATTAACGATCTCAGGGCGATCTTGGGTGATCTTACCTTTCTTGTGGGAGGTATTCAGCAAAGACAAGCGGCAGAGGGACATGAATCCAGGTTCGGAGGAAGCCCATAATGCCAATAATGAAGGCCATGCCATTGAAATCAAAGACACAGAGATGAGCTGGAAAGAGGCAGGAAGATCAGGTTTTGTTATCTCCGTGGGCACACAACACGAGCTTGTGAATGGGAGATAAGACAAACCTCTAAGCCACACTCACCAAATCGCGCGGCAACCGTGAAAGCCGCCCCCGCCATGTAGACGTAGCGCGATTTAACACGAACACAGGTGCTGGCGAGTGCGAGAAAGGTTCTCGAGGCCACATCTGCAGCTGCTCCAATTGCAATGATCTTGGCCGTGTCCTGCTTTGAGAAGTTCAACTCGAACAGGTACATCGGCAGAACGGCGAAGAAGGTGTTGTCGGAGAAGAGGGCAAAGGATATTCCCAAGACAATGTTTACGTACACAAGATCAGTCATAAGCGTAAGATCCAGGAAATCCACCAGGACCTGCCACTTCCCAGCTGGCTTCCTATCCCTTTCGGATGCATCACTCACGACAATGGGTCCTGTCCAGTTGCCCAGGCTTGAAATACTCGAAGCTCGTCGGGACTTGACGCGCTCTTCATCGATGATCTGCCGTACTTGACTCTTTGGCAGGAGCTTCTGAACTGTTCCCTCCTCCTGATCGATCTTTTTGAGCATGTTCTGACTAACAGCCTCTTCGGGATCATCCATACGTTCCTTCCGCATGTGCCACTCAACGGGATGCATCACCAACATCCCAACGATCGTGTGCCCATTGAGAGCAGCCATGATGGCCATGCAACCACGGAAACCGTAATTGTCCATCAACCATTGAATAAGGATAGGATAGACCATTGATCCCAGACCGATCAACGTCTGAGCAATACTCATCATAAAGACACGCTTCTCATTGAAGTAGAGATTGAATGTTGTGTAGGCTGATGGGATGATCAAGCCGAAACCTATTCCTGTAGCAGGAACCGAGGCAGCGAGATCGCGTGATCATGAATAAAATAAAAGTTTAAAAATCTGTTTGAACAGACAAATCGTTGTTCTTGGCAGTTATTTTTAGTCTTTCAAACACCTCACCTTGAATCACAGAGAAGGAGACTAGAAGTTGCGTAACTGAGGTAACAAACACCACCATGACACTTCCGGCAACGTAGAAAAAAGCCCCTGCTAGGCCAATCTTCCGTACTGAGTACTTTTTGAACAGGGTGTTTGTGAAGAGGCCAGCTATGCTGAACGAGCTGAAGAAGCAGCTCGTTATCAGGGCTATTGCACTTGTCTCCTCACCCAGATTCTTCAGGAAATCCCCAAACATCAACCCAAACGACGGAAGCGTCCCCAGAGCACACATCTAAAGGATTCAAACACATGTTTAAAGACTTTAAAGGAGTCTTCGTTAACAGATCCATCCTTGACGCCTAACTTACGAGTGATAGTGCCAGTCCTAGTCCCACAATGTATCCCCATCCTCCCTCAGGTGTTACTTCTCTGTACTTCACCATACTTTTACGGATAAACTTCCAAACACCTGTAATCACCACCACTCACTGACGACCAAGCATCTTGTCGCATCTGACCTCAGCTTAGCGCAGCTATCTCCGGTAAACAAGTCAAGATTAAAAGACAAAAACGGGTGATGGTTGTAAATTCATAAACTCCCGCGCACAGCAATTGCAGATAAATCCCACATCGCATCTCCTCCCGTACATTGCATATTTGTCTAACATAATTTGTGAATCGACCAAGATAAGGAGCAACACTCAAGAGCCAAGAGATAAGACTGAGATTCTCACAAAATACGCTTTATTCAATTTTTCTTACAATTTAGTTTGCTGGCCCAAGTACGAGGGATTGGTAGAGTTTGTGAACAGCCGTATGGATCATCTTCTGCATTTGCTCATCCTCAGGGCAGCTAACTGTCAACTTCTCCAGATCAACTGTAGCCTTCTTCCCGTTCACATTGACCTCAAAATCATCGCCTCGTATCATCTTCGGCACAGACTTCTCCCCAAACATATCCTGCATCGTCTCAACGAGGCACTCCTTGAAGTGACTCCGATCCCCCTTGTGACCCGATGTACCCTTAATAGTGGTTCCACAGAGATCTGACTGCAGGAGCGTAGCAAGGACTGTGTCGGCAAACATATCATTCACCGGCGTAGCCTGCCACTCCAACACAATTATTTTACCCTCCAACTGCACGTCGATACAGTTAAAAATGCGATACTTCTTTTCAGTGTCTGTAGCTGCAACAGTTCCTGGACCACCGATTCGTTCAAGCAGTAATCGCAAAGTATTCATTGAACCTGTCCAAATGAGACTCTGCTTCTGTGTTACCACCGACATGCTCATATCGGAGTACTCTAGAATGGCACAATCACAGATATTTCGATCAGTTTTCACTCCTGAAACTCTTGCTTTTTGTGTGAGTTACGTTTGTTATAAAATCGAAAACTGTTAAATCCTTGGTTAAATCGGATTCAAACTTGGTAAGAGCCGTCCAGTAGACCGTTAACGATTTAAGGCTAAATTGCGATTGAACGGTAAAAGGTAGAGATTCACAGACATCGGTAAAGTTTAAATATCGAAAAGAAGGCTTCTTGATCACGAAGTCAGATCCGGTTAATTCTGACTTCTCCTAACTCTAACCGCAATGTCAAAATACTAACAATTCTGTTAGCTTTATAAAGACTTCTACTTTAACTAGAGAGCTGAAATTTTGATATGTTCAAGAATAATAATTATTATTACAGAAAATACAAACTTGAAAATCAGTTAAGCCGGTTAGCGAAAATGACGGCCTTAACCAAAAATGATTTTTTCATTTAATTGTAACTCTAGAACGGCTTGACCGATTTTTATCAAACCGGATTCAAAACAAAGGTTTGAAAAAGCTTTAAAAATTTGTAAATTCGATAACAGAGCGAAATAGAATCGATACTTGTCGACGTTTTTAAAGATGTTCGCCAGATTTTCCGCCATTTTAACCACGTCAGCATGAAAAATTAAATCTTTTAATCACAATATTTATTCTATGAATGATCTCAGAGAACATTTCTCAGACACAATGTAAAATTTCATTAAAATAGAAGGTGGAATTCACTACTCAGTCGAGCTTAAAAATTTAAATCGGTTTTTAAGTCGGTCTTACGGTTTTAGGTCAGTTTTTTGTCTGACTTAAAATTTTTAAGTCGGTCTTGAAATTTTTAAAGTCAGATTAACATTTTTTACAAATTTTGATGTTTGGAGATTGTCAGATGCACTTTTTTAAACTTAAAAATTTGAAAAGTGTAATCAGCAAGTATACTTTTCAATTTTTAAGTTCTATTATGTGCATCTGACAATCTCCAAACATCAAAATTTGTAAAATTTATTGAAAAATATGCAATTTGTTAATCTGACTTAAAAATTTTAAAACCGATTTACAAATTTTAATACTGACTTAAAAAAACTGACTCAAAACTTTGAGGCCGACTAAAAAACCGACTTAAATTTTAAGTCCGACTGAGTAGTGAATTCCGCCCAGAATGTTTAACATTTGCGTCAACAAATGACCCAAAGATCACGAAAGGGTTAAGAGAGAATCAATCAAAGAATTAAATATTAAAAGAATTTTTTTGCAGGAAAATTACAAATCTAACAAGAGATTAAATAGGACGGAACCCCGCTATATTGAAATAGGTGATGGCGGACATTTTGAAAAAAAAAATCAAGACAATGCGTTTGCTTTTGAATGTTAAATATTTTAACAGAGGGATCAGGATGAATTTTTTTTTAGTTAGAGAACATGATGATTAGCTGCCATTTAAATCCGAGTTTATTCAAATTGGTCAACCACAGGCTGAGATATAGTCAAAAGTGTATTTTTTCACTATGGTTCACTAGAATGGTTGCCACGACCGAACCGCTTGACCGATTTTTAAAAATTTACAAGATTTGGAAAGGGAATTAAATTACCTTTCCAACGATTATCTATTTGTCGAAATCGGTATACTAGCGGCCGAGATGCAAGAGGTCAAAGTCAAACTTTGTGAAATCGTTAAAAAAATTATTTCGCCTAGGTTTACCAAAATGGCTTCCAGAAATTAACGGTTAGAGCGATTTTTAAAAATTTACCAGTTTTGGAAAGGCGGGAAATGTACCTTTCCAAAACTGGTCGATTTTTGAAAATCGTTTAACCACAGCCCGAGATACAGCCACTTGAAGTTTGCCTTAAAAAATAACTTATTTTAGCCTTTCCCGGAAACTTTTCCCAATTCAAAGTTGAATAAACTATTAAATCCATTAAAATTCAAGAAAATGGAATTTTTAATGTTTCAGTCAATGTATGATCCAAACAACGTGAAAGGGTTAAGGGCAATTGAATAAAAAAAATATCGGAAAACCTCCAAAATTGAAACATTCTAATAAAAGAAAGATTTTTACAAAGAAAAATCATCGGAAACGTTTAATGTTTCATGCAGGTCCTTAAAGGGTTAACCAGAGAATGGATTGAAAATTCAGTCAAATAATAATGAAATTTTTTTACTCACTCGATAGATCCGATGCGGCCAGGATGTGATACTTAAAGTCTCTCTTGACGAGGACCCCGCTGAGCTTCTGATCCTTTTCGGGGCGCTTCACAGCTAAACTTCCCATCACTTTGGCCGTCTTCTCACCCTTGAAGTGCAGCTCAACTGTGTGCGTGTTCCGGGGATTGTGGAAGGAGATTTGCGTCGTTGGTTCAGCTTCGTACTCCCGCTGAAGGGCAGACTTGAGCCTGCTCATCTCATTCTGCTCTCCGTGCACGAGAACCACATGCCGTGGCTTGAGGAGTCTGATGAATTCACTCGTTTGCTGGTAGTCTGTGTGTGCGGAGAAGGAGATGTAGTCCACGGACATGTTCAGGGGCAGCTTCTGTCCGGACATTGTGACGATTTCTTCGGGTTCCGAGAGGATTGTCTTGGCCAGGGTGCCCTCGACGCAGTACCCGGCAATGATGACGCCATTCTTTGCGTCTGTGCACCAATTTTCGAAGAGTTCCCGCGATAGGCCACTCTGCATCATTCCCGGAGACGCCATCACGACGCACGGCCCGATATCCTCGAAGTGATCGATCCCCTTGAGATTTGAGATGTGCCTGAAGACGAAGGGATTGTTCACGGCAATTTGTCGGCGGATTTTGTCATTCATGGCATTGATGTAGGTCTGATAGACAGCCATGCACTTCTTGGCCAGCGATGAGGCGTAGTAGATGGGAATGTCGTGGAGTTCGGGATTCTGGCTCCAGTATTCATCGAGAATGAGCAGAAGTTCCTGCGCCCTGCCCAAGGCAAACACCGGAATGAGGCATCGTCCCCCCTGAGTGACAATCTTCTGCACGAGTGACGTGAAGCGTGTTTCACGATCTTCACGCTTCTCGTGAATGTGTGTTCCGTACGTTGATTCAGTGATGAGAACGTCCGGACGCATTGTGGGAATCTCCGCGGCCATCAAATGCCGATCTTCCTGCCGGGAAAAGTCTCCGGTGTAGAGAATCTTCACGCCGGCAATCTCAATCATGAACATTGCAGCTCCCAGAACGTGTCCAGCGTTGTAGGCCCAGAAACGAACCCCAAGAACGTCGCGTTCTTCGTGGAAATTTATCGTCTCGATCTTCTCCATGCTTGCCTCGAGATCTGCTTCCGTGTAGAGCATCTGTTCGGTGGAGATGTTGCTGACTTTGATGTAATCCGACAGCATCCATCGGTAGATTGCCTTTGTGGCGTGAGTCATGAAGCAGCGTCCCTTGAAGGAGGTTTTCTGCAGGAACCACGGAAGGGCGCCACAGTGATCCAAATGGAAGCTAAAAGAACGTTAAAATAAATTTTAATAATCAAACCAATCAAGACAAAATAAATAAAATTCCTCAACTTACTGTGATATAAAGAGCAAGTCAACCTCTTCCGGTTCAATCAGATCGACGAAAGGAAGTGCATCCATGCCACTTAATCCCGGATGAATCCCACAATCGAGCTAAAAGAAAAATTTCCGGGAGTCAAATTGAGGTTATGTTTAGCTTTTGTCAATATTTTTGCAATTTTTACCATAATTTTCTTCCCCTTGAACTCCAGCATAATGCAGGATCTTCCTACTTCCTGACCAGCTCCCCTGGAACACAAAAAAAAATGGAAATTTTACCCGGAAAATTGGAAAAATCACTTCTAAGTATTTTTCAAGATTTTTAGATAAATTTTAGTCTTCCGGGGATTTTTTATTACTTACAATGGTTTGATGAGAAGCAAATCATTCTCCTCCGCTGGAATTTGCGAATCTGCTTTTCTTTTTCCAGCCATTTTCACGGAAAATTCACCAAAAACAATGCGGAGAAAAATGTAAACAAACCAATCAGTGTTGTGTGACTGACAAGCCGGGCTAAGACTTTGACAGTTCCCCGGCGGGCCATACAAACAAATACATACAAATTCCTTACGCGATAGGCATTTCGAAAGCAAAAGGGTGTCTCAATTTAAAAAATAAATCTGAAAGTTTCTGATTGGAATTTTTTTTCTTGAAATTTCTTCATCAGGATGCTTCAGGATCCCTAGAAAAGGCCCTACTGATACTCCGAAAGTTTTGGAGATTTTATTTTCTGCGAATTGAGACACCCGACGCTTCCGGAAAAATCCGGAAGCTCATAAAAACAGGAAAAAAATGCAAAAGAATTCTCAAATCAATCTAAAAATCTTTAATATTGCAAAAAATCATGTCGAAATGTAAAAAGAACAATCAAAAACAGAAGCTCTGGCTTCCGATAAATGCATTCCTGGTGCTCCTGGAAGATCTTTCGGGGGGTTTTACCGGATCTTACGGCATCATCCGGAGAGCTCCATCGAGACGAATAGTCTCCCCATTGAGTAGTGGATTGTCCACGATACTTTCAACCAGCTGAGCGTACTCGGAGGGATTTCCCAGGCGTTGGGGGAAGGGCACAGTTTTGGCCAGGAAAGCGCGTACCTTGTCCGGAAGAGCCTGCAGCATGGGAGTGTCAAAGAGACCCGGTGCAATGGTGACCACACGAATTCCGTGAGTACTCAAATCCCTGGCAATGGGCAGTGTCATGCCCACAACGGCTCCCTTGGAGGCAGAATAGGCCGCCTGACCGATCTGCCCATCATAGGCTGCCACGGAAGCCGTATTGATGATCACCCCACGCTGTCCATCGACATTTGGCTCATTCTCACCCATAAGCCCAGCTGAGAGTCGGATAACATTGAACGTGCCCACGGTGTTGACAGTCAGGACACGTGCAAAATCCTCCAGCTTGTGGGGGAGCTTCTTATTGAAGTTGTACGTTTTGAAAGCCACAGCTGTTCCCGCGCAATTGACAGCCACATCGAGCCTCCCGAATTTCTCCTTGGCTACCTCCAGAGCCTTCGTAACATCCCCCTCGAATGTCACCTGCGTGGGAAGAAAATTTCACATTAAAATGCCCCAAAAAAGACTTCCGGAAAATCCTTTTCTTACATCAACAGGCACAAAGACAACATTGCTGCCCAAATCCTTGGACACATCAGCCCCCTTGGAAGTCTTCAGATCACAAATGACCACCCTAGCGCCGGATTTAGCAAATCTCTCCACGGTGGCCCGACCAAGGCCGGAAGCACCTCCAGTCACCAAAGCAACGGCGTTCTGTGGAAAAAATCTCACATTAATTTTTAATCCTTCTGCGGAATTTGCATCCAAGGAGAATGGGGAGAAAGTTCAGCAACTCACCTTAAACATTCTTAACCGGTAAATGGAAAAAAGCAAAAGAAAATTTATGTAATCAGAAGCACCTTATCACCTTTGCCCCCACATACAAATGCCCTACGCGTGCTGTGTCGGGTAAGGGGTACTTGTTGAGCAATTTCCGAAAAGAAATTGAGAGAACTTTGATAGGTTTCCAAGTGACCCAGTAAACAAAACATCGTGATTAAATGTTTGAGCAATATTTGATCAAATATTGAGTTCTAAATTATTTCTTGTTGATATTCAACTAAATATTTTGCTATGATGAACTAATGACCTTTTTGATAATGTTTTGTTATTAAAACTTAAAAGCTATCGCCGACTATAACAAAACCGCCTCAGCATGTGCTTGTTATTTTGCTTTTGCGTCTCTCTGGCTTTTAAAGTTCATCAAAGAATTCTCTTCAGTTTTTTTTTTAATACTTTTAATAGATAGTTTTAATGTAAAAATGCTGCAAAGTGTTGCTGTTGCTGTTCTCATCACTATGGCTGTATTATCCTTAACGGAAGGTAAACGGAGGGGGGAAAAGTAATTCAGTCTAAAAAAAAAATTAACATTTTGTTCAACTTTCTTTAAGCTTTGAGCTGTTACAAATGCAATTCAAACACAGATCCAGGATGTTGGGAAAATCCTTTGGGACAGACAATGGTTGACTGTGGGCAGAATGTTGAAGATGAAGGATCTGAACTCTTCCGTTGCATCACCATTAAAGACAAAAGAAGTGTTGACCATTTAGTCATAAGAGAATGTGGAATAGTTGGTCGATGTTCAATGGAAATTATGTCTCTAAGAAGATGGGGAAGATCTTTCTCAGAACTTATGTTTTTAATGAATGCTGTGGGAAGTGTTGTTCATTTAGACACAATGCCAGAGCCACCGTCATGCATTGAATGCAACAAGGATTTATGCAATAAATTTTGAAGTTTTAGATTGAAAAGTAACACAGAGTGCTGCCAATTGAGAAAACACTTGTAAGTTGAAAAAATTCAATGTGTTAAAGAGGGTTAAGAAAGAAGGTCCTGTACAAAAAATCTCAAACAATCAGTCAATCTATGATCAATATTCTTTCAATAACTTTACAAAAGTTTGAGCAATAATTGTATCAAAGAAATATACTACTAAGGTCAAGTTTTGTTTAAAAAGAATTGTTGCATTACTGACCTTTTACACCTTTGACGCGTATGCACTGATAACGATTCATGTTTCTCTCATTATTCCGTTCACAAAAACTAATGAAAGCATTAAAGCCGCAATGATAATAAATCTGTTGATAAGATGAACTATGGATTTTTTTTTATTATTTATTTTTATTAAACTTAAAGCAATTGCCGACTGTTGCGAAATCAACTCTGCTTTTACTTGCAAGTTCATTTGCTGTGTTAGCGTCTCACTGTCTGTCTCCAAAACTTAAAACGCATAATTCTCAACAGTTCTTGATATGTCTCCTTGAAATGATCATTTGTGAATAGTTCGTTGGAGGTGTTAGATGTAAAAAAAAATGATTGAGAAAGTTTTTGCTGTTGTTCTGGCCATCATTGCTGTAGGATCCTTGACAGAAGGTAAATTAGATCTTAAAGTGACCTGATAATAAAGTCAAACCTTACTAGTGCGTTTGGAACTTTTTTTTTAAGGTTTGAGCTGCTATAAGTGCAATTCAAACACAGATCCAGGATGTTTAGAAAATCCTTTGGGACAGACAATGATTGACTGTGGACAGAATGTTGATGATGAAGGATCTGAACTCTTTCGTTGCATCACAATACGAGATGAAAGACATTTTTTCCACAGAGTTGTAAGGGAATGTGGAATAGTGGGTCGATGTTTAATGGAAATTGTGTCTTTAAGAAGATGGGGAAGACCATATTCGGAGCTTATGGTTTTAATGAATGCTGCGGGGTCCGTATCACATGCAAGACCCGAACCGGAGCCACTATCATGCACTGAATGCAAATGGGACTTGTGTAATAAATATTAAAATTGTTAGAAACTTAATATTTCTTTATACATACATTGTTGCAAGTAGGTACATTTTTTTATAACAGAAGTGAGAATTTATTACTTTATGTCCTTTAGGTAAAAAAAAACATTTTGGGGTATTTTACCGATCAATATGTTGAATTGACGTCATAGAAATCAATATTTGAGTAAAATAAATCAAATATTGGCCCAACATTGATCAAATAACAACCAACATTTTAACAATTTTTTAAACACTCAATTCGCAATTATGGTTGAAAGCAAAAATACCATATGTTTATTTTTCAAAGCAATTTATTAAATAAATAAGAAAATCTTGAAAATAGATAAAAGGAATTTCAATTTTTATTTCTACGAAATGCGAAAAATGATTTTTTTGTTTGTTTTCAAAAAAGAAAAGGAGCTTTTTAAATTTTTCAAGCTTTTCAATTTCCAAAAGCCACATACTCTGGTTTTCTTTATTGCCTTGTGTAGGTATGTCGAGATATTTTATTAATGCAAGCTACCTTCTCATCCTTGTTATTTTCTTGTGCACATAAGAACCCGGAAGAATACATTCAAATAAATGTTTTACTGGAATTTCCATGAGTACGATTATTTGCCTTTCTGGGTGACTCCCCTGAATGCTCCGTCGAATGCAAAATTTTCAGTGGTGAAGAGCGGAGGGGCGGGGGGTGAAGGTGAAGAAGAGAGTCCTGTGGAATGCGCCCTGTGTGAGCTTTTCCTTCCCCAAGTGGTGGAGAGATCTCATGGGAAATTCATCCCCAATGAGCTTGTCCTCCCAGACGCCTCAAGACACGTCCGTTGTGTATAGAAATTCAGTCCGGAAGACAGTGATTAAATTTTCATGCTGCATCAAGGAAAGGAAGGGATGAAGAGGGTTGTTTGCTGAGGCAACCCCTTAAGACATTTTTTCTCACATTAATTCTTCGCTTTTATCTCATTATTTATACTTCTTCCTTGTTTATCTTGTGGGACAGTCTCTCAGTGCTAGGAATTGTCTAAATTCCAATATTCTGCATTTTATAGGTAATAAAGAGACCGAAAATTGCTTTTTGGTCCTTTAAAAAAAAAACTTCTTTTTCCATTCTCTGTACGTGATTTCCACGCTGCAGTTGGGCCAAAACCGACGACACTCCTGCAGTCTTTGCCATTTTATTCCTCATGCAGCTTTAGAAGGAAGCTTCACGATTAAATTATTCAATTTAAGGACTTCTTTCTGAACCACTGAATATTGAAAATTTAAAATACAACAATAGTTTTGTTCCATTTTCTTACCCAAAAACATCCCCCTAATAAATTTCTCTGTGGAACATTTTCAAATGTTATGTTCGATACACATTTTTTTTACTTCTCCATCTCTCCTTTTATGCTCTATAGAAGAAAAAAAAAGAAAATCCAATTTTTCACCACATAAAAAAAACACCCACAATGTCCGATTTGAAAGAATTTTCTCGATGTACGACATTTAATTACTCGCTCCACACAATGCTGGATTTTTGCATCCTCCGAGGATACAGAAGGGGGATGACTTTTGCCCACCCCATGGGATTGGGTTGACGATGCACCGGGATTATCTCACCCTTTACCCATTCTCCGCACCATTCACAGGGCGACCACTGAAAGTTGGTAAATTGCTCTAATTAAATGGAATGACCTTTTCTTCTGCTGTTGCCTCAACTCATTCATGTCGTCTGCAGAACAATTCGCACAGCAAATGATCGTCTGCAGGGCAATTCATTTGCTAACAAACAAGCTCATTGAGTTGGAATTATAAAATTGAATATTTTGAATTCTCACAAAATTTAACAATAAATGCATTTTGTTAATTTTCAGCAAAAACTTTTATATATAGTGGAATTTTCAATGGAAACTTTTATTGGGAATTTCAATTTGCCACACTTTTTAGGCACTCCACTGAAAGCTCTCTCGAAATAAGTTGAGAAATGTGAGAAAGCGTAGGGGAAGATGAAAAGCGGGAAGTGAGTTTTAATTATAAATTAGTTTTAATTTAAATTACATTATGATTTTAAATTACAGACATGCTAAATTTTTCCTAGGTACTACTTTTTTTGCCAAATTTCGCCTAAATTTATGCAAAAATAATTAAACTTTCTAGAGCCTCTTCAACAGAAGAATTAAAGATCTTTAAAGAATTGGAATCTTTTTAAAACTTTTTTTTGAGATTCCCTGAAACCACATTGAAAAACCAAAAGTAATGCAACCAAATGCCATTAAACTAAAAGTCAAAAACTATTAATTTTGTTAACTCTTTAATGGCAAAAGCTTGTTGAGCTAAAAAGGAGTCTTCCCACTCCTTGTATGAGAAAATCTATCATTCGAGAAAACAATTATGATACAGATAATCTTGATAATCAAAAATAATAATAAGATCGTAAAAGAAATGTCTCATTTAGCTCTTGAATTAATTGGAAAAAGTCAGGAAGGTCAGGAATCATTTTGTCTAAAATAGAAAAAAATGATGTCACAGTTGTGTTTTTGTCTCTTTCAGTACATGAAGTATTTATGCTACGATGGTCAAAGCTTTTTGACGAGATTTTTTTATATTTATATTTTATGCTTTTAAAATGACGAAAAGGGTCAATTGTGACGTCATTATTTACATTTTTTAGCAAATATTTTAACAGCTTCTCCCAGATAATCCCTGTGGAAATTTATTAGGGGAACCTGGCCCGATTCCGACCTCCAAGGGTCCGCGCAGAATGAGAAGAAAAATGGTATAAAATAAAAATAAATGTTATTGAAATTGGTACCATTTTAAAGCTCATTTAATGCTCTTTTTGCTCCCATAACTTACTACATTTAAAGTTTTATCGGTTTTAACCCTTGGAGGATTTTACTGGCCAAAGTGGCCAATTCGACATTTTTTCAATCGTCACAGAATAAAATCTCTTAAATATATCGCGAATTTTCTACATTTGTGTGTAGGAGAGTTCAGTAGTTCAGGATCGTCGAAAGAAAACTTGGAAAAATATTTCCTTTTAAGAGAAAATGAAGATCAAACTTTTGAGGTTAGAAACCTCGATCCTCTAGGTGTTAAGTAATAGCGGATTGAAAAAAAGGTCCAAGGAGGTCGGAATTGGGCCACGTTCCTCTACCTACATTGCTTTCAAAATTAATTTTCATTTTAAAAAATTTAATTAGGTTAGAAAAATAGGTGATAAGTAAGACAAACAAAAAGCTCCTATATTCTCGTTATTTACCCGAAAAGTAATTGATTTTTTTATGTTTTCGAAAAAAAAAGGTATTTCATTGTCATCAATATAATTATTTGAATTTTTAGCATGTTAGGGATTTTATTTTTATTTTTTATTAAAATAATTTATTTTTAAGGACAAAATTATTGAACCACATCCCTTAAAGAGAAAAACTTGAAAGCACCTGCTCACATCCCAAGAAGTTCCATGACCTTTTGTGCCAAAATCTTGCAAACTAAAGCAAATTCTTCTGATACAAATTCACAGCAATTCGTCTTAATGTCGAAGTGCATCATAGCCAAAACAACATATAATTCGATTAGGATCACCCTGAGTGATGGCCGTTCTCATCTCCATTAATAGCATTGTGTCAGAGGGGTCCATTTGAGTGATTTATGAAATAATAAAATATGTATCGTGGTTTCCTATAGCATGGGAGTAAAGGAAATGGAAGGCCTTCCAACCAGCTTTAATCTTCACCTCAGGGTCTGATTAAATTTCCTCCCCAAAAATGGAGGATGGAACTTTCTCATCATAAAGCCCAAATTCACAACTCATGAGAATTTTGTTGGAATTCATTTAAAATGCATTTGAACTAATTTACATTTTTTTTGTAGAAGAGAAACTTTTCATTTGAAAGTTTATTTTAGTTTTCACTTTATTTAAAACTAACGAACCCAATAGGGGATTTTTCGAGGAAAATTATAATTCTAGTCTTGCACTATACTTAGATTGCTAAAGTTATTAAAAAACTAAAAGTTTCATACAATTTTTCGTCATAATCATTTCAGTTTGCCTTTCAAACCATACCAATTTTCTATCGTAAATATTTTTTATTCGTAATAAAATAATATTATACTACAATAATTCTAATCAAATTAAGTTTTCTTAAGCAACGTAAGCAGAATGTAATTTATAATAAAAATTCTTATATAATAATAACAATCTGTGAGAAAATTTCCCATAAATAATTACTACAATAGGAAAGCCATTTGTGAATAATTCTGTGTTATCACTCACGGCCTTTCATATCTCTCTCTCAATAAATTGTGTGTGTTTGCTATAAATAATCAGTCATAGCTCCCATGTAGATGGAAGTGGATGCGTGAAGAAATTTTGATTCTTTCAAAAATTCCTCAGGCCAGGTGGTCAGTTTTTTTCACAAGTATATAAATCATCTTAAATTAAGAAAGCACGCTTCTTGTTATCAGTGATGAATCATTGTGAATGTGGGAAACGATAAGAAATGATGCGGCACAGATAAATGGGGAATATCATCACTTGGACGAGCTTCAACTCAACCAAGGAGGAAAACAACGTGCAAAGTACCTCACAGTGTTTTTCGCGAAGTGCTCGGTGCTTAATCTTCCGTGTGGCAGCATCAGGTGTGGGACGAGTGCCAAAAACATGACACCTTCGAATTCTCCAATAAATACCGTCGAGGCAATTTTTTGGTTCCTAGCATCAGCCTACGTTGCCATGGGCTTAGCAATCAATGTGCTGGAAAAGTTTCTGCCACCTTTCATGCGACGAATACTCTTCTATGGAAAAATCTCAGGGAATGAGAAGAAAAAAAGTGACTTTATGTCCTTCTTGTTCGTCCCAAAGTCATGGTTTCGTCACTTCTACATTTTTGCCTCTGTCTGGTGTTCTCTTGTGGTCTTCATGGCCATTCAAGGGCTCTCCACTGGTACCATTCCCACATGCTTCATCGATTTTCTCAATCTCATCTGCGGAAAGTACCGAACTGTGCAGAGTAAGTTCAATAAAATACCCTATATTTTGACATGAAAAACACTCCCAGACATTCCCACCGTCATGGAGGAAGCTCCAAAAGCTTTGAAAGCTCCTTTGAAGCAACATATGCGGAAAAGTAAATATTTTTCGTAAACAAAAGTGTATGTATTTTACACCACACAGCATAAGAGTGCATTTCACCTCGTCTAAATATTCTAAAATAAATATTGAACAGCTCCGGGGAATTTTTCTATAAATTATTCATATCAATTTATGATTATCTCTAAAGAGTACAGAGTATGGGAAATGCTTCTGTTTACGGATATTCTCGTAAAAGTCAAAACATTACCTTTTTCGGGATTACATTTTATCGTTAGTGGTAAAAAAAAAGAAATAAATTTATTACGTAATAGGTAGAAAAAATCATTTCTGTGTTTTAGGGATTACGCCACCATTAAATTTTGTAGAATGGGCTATTAAGCAAAGCTGTGATGTTGTAAAAATATATATTTTCATTATTCTTTTATTTTGTAACATAAAGAATTATGTTTACGTGTTAATTCGGTTATGTAAAGGAATTTTTTTTGAAATTTTCGCAAAGTCTGACTTCAAAATTGCCTAGAAAATCAGTTTTTGACAAAAATTTTTGCAATTTTGCCTAAAAAGTTTCTAAAACTGTTCGATTTCGGTAAAATGAAAACTTTTGAAATTTCTTTAATTTTTCAATAAAGAAATTTCTAGTAATTCGAACTAGAAAAATAGTTGAAAATAAGAACGTTAGAGAAACTTTATTGGCGATTTAATTCAAAACATATTAAAGATACAGAAACTAAAGAATAAAAGAATGAGATCTTTATTGATATTTTCATTCTATTATCAATATTTTATACCCGAATCTATCGCTTTTAGAATTCAGAATAATTCTTACCTTCTTTTCAGCAACTCCTTTGGAAACCCTCTTGGCTCTCTTCTTGTTATTCATTCACATCCTCGTCAGATGCTACGAGACGAATTTCACTCAAGTTTTCTCCAAGAAGGCAACAATGAATCTAATCCAATACTTGAATTGCTACGTCTACTACTTTGGAGTGGTTGTCCTTCTCATCTGTAGAGGAGAAGGATTTGTTACTGGCACCTCCTTGACTCATCTCAGCATTGATGGATTTTCTTGGCGTTTGGTCATCTGCTGCGCATTATTTGTCTTTGCTTCGTACCACCAATTCAACTCTCACAGGATTCTGGTAAATCTCAGACGCGATAAACAAGGTCGAGTAGCCACGGAGGGTCACTTTGTAGCATCCGGTGGGTACTTTGAGTGGGTTTCGTCGCCCCACATGTTCTTTGAGTGCCTCATCTACGTCTCCCTCTTTGGTATTATCTGGAGAAATTCATCATGGTGGGCTGTCTTGGCTCTTGTTGCCGTCAATCAACTCACAATGGCATATGAAACTCATCTTTGGTACCGGAAAAACTTCACCAAATATCCAGCTAAGCGAAAAGCTCTCATCCCATTTATTTTTTAATTAATCAGTTATGAAAACCTTTTTCTTATTAAGAAAAACGATAAATTGAATTTTTATTATGAACTTGACGCTTTTTCTGACGCTTCAATTAATTGAAATATACATAAGATTCAACACCTTTGATTCAGCTATCAATCCATTTGCTTTCTAAGTATGTACCCACAAGCAAAACTTTCAGATTGTGCCAAATACTTCAAAACTATTCAGATAATAGGATGGACAGTGGAATGTTGTTAAATAAGGGATGGTCACGTTATTTTGGAAACTCTACAGGAACAAAATGGCCAAAATGTGAGAATTTCAAATAATTTTTCTGAGCACAAAAATTTATTTTCTAAATTGAAAATACTGAATTCTTATTAATATTTGGCCATTTAACAAGAATGCAAGCAAATTTCAAATTTTTGGTTTCAAAAATGGCTTGAAAATCGCTCTTGAAAGTCCCCGAGTTTCCAAAATAACGTGACCATCCCTTAAATTTACGCATGAACTATTTTCATGCACAAACGTATACGCCAATATGGAAGCAATAAATTATCATATTAACGACATTGATAAAATAAATGACCCGGAAAAAATTCAAAATTTTGTATAATTGGAATATTTGCAGACCTATGGATCTATAATGAAAAAATTAAAAATATATATTTTTTTAAATTAAATTATGGAAATAATTACAATTTAATATTAAAATAATTCACTTAAAGATATCTATTTATCTTCAATTTACAGTACAGCGTCGAACTTTGTTTCCTTTGCCTACCGATAAGGCATGACATTGATGAAATTGAATTAATCTAACTATTATCTTATAATACTAACTCTGTATTTATATCTGTTTAAGCAACGTTATAATCGCAATAGGAGAGATTACTGTTGACTTTAAATAGCCAACACGCCATTCAGGATCTCATGTGTGACTTTTCCAAGCCATTTCCTCGCTTTAATTACCACAAAAGTCACAAATTTTCTCAGCACTGCAATTCTCCTCATGAAAAATGACTTTAGACTGCAGAGATTAATTATATTTTAAACGCAAAACAGAGTTTCCCCTGTATGGGAATCATTAATCACATTTTCCATATATTTATATATGTATGTTTTTTTTATTCCTCCCACAATCATATTTCTTTTTCACGCACTCTTCCGGAACGACGGATGAAGGAGGTGAATGCAGGAGTATTACGGGTAAATACAGTTATAGAGAAAATCATGGGAAAATTTCTTTATTAGATTCTAGCTCCTCGACAAAAAGGATGCCACACGAATGCGAAATGAATAATGCCGCCTTGTCAAAGGAGGGGGGAGCGATGGTGGAATGTGAAAGATTGATTCAATTTCGCAGCATACATTTTGTGAACTTCTTGCAGCTGCGACACGGTCAGAAGATGTCCGGGGGAACAAATAGCATGGCGGGGGGAATGAATTTTTGAAATTATCTTCCTTGAGTTTACTGCAATGTCCATGGCGAGGAATTTCTCTTTTCGCAATTTCTCATCCTGTCCCACGGGATGGTGGGTTGTTATGACGATGGATACCGAGGGGGGGGGAGTGCTGCTGCCTTCTGCATAAAAAGGACATAATAGCACTAATTTTTTATGTGCGAAACAAAGAACTTTTCCCACTGACCGTGTGCCAGAACGGAGTGAAAGCCCCAAAAGCTCGAAAATTGTTGCTTTTGCAGCCTCACCGTGTGTGTGGATGAGTGAGACGGAAGTAGTGATTTTGGAGGAGCTTTCCCGGCGAAAGAGGCCAGATGCGGGTGATCCAGAGCGCATATTCAAATGCTTCGCGCGAAGGGGTATACCGGGGAATGTATTCGGAGCAAAAAGTGAGCTCATGATGACGTCGAGACATCACAAGGTCCGCACGGGAGAAGCGCTCCCAGTCAGTATGACGTCGATTGACGCTCAGGAATGACGCTAGTGTACCAATATGCGAAAATTTCCACTCTTTAGCAAATAAAACTCAATAAAACGCGATGAATAGAGAGAAGATTGCATAGGAGGTAAAATAGTTCAAGGCGTTTTATGAGTAATGAAATGTGAAAGTAATACTTTTGATATGTTCAGAGAACTTTTACAGGACAGAAAGTTTGGATTTTCAGGAAAATGCGAAAAGCTGTTTCTGTAGAAGAAAAAGAAACTATATTTTTGCTTATTAAATATTTTATTATAAATATTATTTATTTGTAAGCTCTTTGTTCTTCTCTAAGCAGTTTCATAAGATCGAAAAAATTTTGCCTAAAAGTAATTTAAATAAATTTAATTTTAAATACTAATTTTTAAAAATTTATCAAACATAAAATCCTTAAAACTTATACCGAAAAATAAACAACTGGGCCGATTCTCAAAAATCTGACGGAGTTAGAAAGGTCCAGATTTAAAGAAAAGTCTGAAAATGATTAAGGAAAAGTCCAAAATCGTTTTCCTTATGAGAAAAAATAGTAAAAAAGCTAAGAAAACGTTTTAGGGCAGGAAATATCTTATAAGAATAATGTAGTTATAATTTTTTCTTTATCTCGTTGGAAAGTATATAATCTTTTTATGTTTCTTAGTTGTTGTTTTTTTTTTCATCTGTCTTTTGAATAAAATCTATTACCTTGAATAATTTTTCTTACAATGCTGTTTTCTTTATGTGAAGAAAAAAACATTTTTTGTCAGATTCTTCTTTGAATTTTCAATCTAAAAATTGTGAAAACTTTTCATTTTTCATTTAACAAAAAACATTCCTATTGATTTAATTTAAGATACCAGCAAAATATTCCAAATAATAGAGTTGCATTTATGTATATAAAAAATTCTATAGAATCCGTAAATAGGATTTTTTTCTATTTTGACAAATTTATTTTCTTCTAATGCACTCTGAAGCGAGAGCAAGTGAAGAGAAACTTCCGTAGTGGAGATAAAAACTTTTCATCTGCAACTTCACGTTTATGTGTTAAGAAGAAAGAAAGGAAAAAAGCAATAACTTTTTCTTTGGTGTTGGAAATAGTTGTGCAGAAAAATTCTTAGAAAAGCATATCGTGGGAATAGGTGCATTGTGAGTGGTGGGGGGGGGGAATGATATGGCATCAAAGAATCTATTTCTGGATCTCAAGCATTACCTCCAGCTTTTATGCGTCAAATCAATGCACTGAGCCCTGATGTATTTCTCATATATGGCCCTCAAGACATTTTCTCCGGTCGTTGGCAACAACATGAATGCGAGTTTGATACTATATACAGCAACAGGAAGCATCCGCAATGTGGTATCTATTTCCCCTTACATTTGCCCCCTTAATTGGGAATTGATTTACAATGAGACAAAGTATATTTGTTTTAAGCTGATGACAAGGCTGATGTGGAAGAAGACGAATATTTGCTTTAAGATCCATGGACCCATTCAATCAATCAAACCTCACAAACCACACAATTGAGGTGGAACACAAGAGCTTTTGCACCAGAGCTTTCATCGTCCCACACACATTGAGAGAAATTGCCTTCCTAAAGAACATTGAGAAAGTGAAGTACAGAAGTGATCAGTTTGGGATGCACTTTCAGGGCATTTCCCACAAAAACGAATTTCACACAAATGCAAATATTTGCTTTTCCTCTCCTTTCCCTAAAACCTCGTGTACGAACAAATACGTCTGGTTGGTGGTGCTCGATGTAGAAAAGAATGTGGTTTTCGGTGTTAAAATGAATTGGAAATTTAACTTTACTAACTAACAAGCACTTGAATAAAACGATGGAACCCAACCTTCCATAAGTAGTGCGATTTATCAAGCATTGGCATAGCGCCAGAGATTTTTTCTTTCTCACCGAAAAGTGCTTTTAAATATACATCGTTTGGAGTGCACGAAGCAAATATCGAGAATATTGATGCTGATGATAGCGTGACTCCTAATTGACCTTTCAGCTGCGGGAAATATTATATATCAACCCGAATTCGTTCATGATTTGAGTTATGGTTTTGGGAAAATAAATAAATTAAGGAGAAAATCAATGTTTAAATTGATTATTCTCAATTTGAAAATGAAATTAAATATTCGTTTTGATTAGGTTTCGATATTTTTTTTTTAAATTTGTCAGAATTTATGATGAAGTTCTAACGAAATTGTTTTAAAATTGAATTAAATTAATTAGGAGAAACATCATTAAAATATAATTTTGAATATATATTTACTATCATCGCTTCTCAGATTTTATTCAACTATTAAATTTAAAATAAGTCAATCATAACGCGTCCAGTTATTAGAGTTGGTATACCACAATGCGGATGGATCAGTCTATGCGTTGTAATTTAATTTTTAAGCAGTATTAGTAGGCAAAGTTGATTTTTTTTATGAAATTCATCAATTCGAAAGACAAAAATGGTTATATCTCAAGTTCTATTTCTATTTATTATTTCTATCAAGCACATACAGAAATTTCTTGACTAGTTTTTGAAAGGTATTGAAATAAGCTATAATCTGACATATATTTCGATACATTTCAAGGTCACCTCCAGAACACAAAATGGCGGATTTTTGTTCTACCAAAACAGTTTTTTGCACTTTTCGTCCTAAAGGAATAGTTTTAGAGATTTCTGATGTTTTAAAAAGTTGTAGAGTTTTGCAAAACCTTTAATTTGATACTAAGATGAGCAAAATCGGACAAGTAGTTCAGGAGATATGGCTCTTAGAACTTTTCAAATTCAAGAATTTTTCAAATGGCCATATCTTCTAAATGGCGACATAGATTTTCTTCATTTTCGGACTGATGAAAGATATTGAGTCAGGCAACAAAATATCAAAATTTAAAAGATTTGCCTAATGGGGATTCGGAGATATTGCCCCTTAAAGTTAGGCAATTTTTGTTTTTGTTTTTAGCGCCTCTTGCAGATGTTTTTGAAACTTTAAATGTTCTAAAAAGTTGTAGGGCTTCTTGAAACCTTTCATTTGATACCAAGATGGTCAAAATCGGTCAAGCCGTTCTCGAGTTATATCGAAAAAACACTTTTTGCTTTAGGCCGCCATATTTGCTAAACCGCTTGACCGATTTTCAAGTATAATTTGTTGATAAAAACATCTCACTGAGCTCTACAACATACTGAAATTTCAGACCTCTAGCTGTAAGGGAAGTGGTTGACGGTATTTCAAAATGGCGGACGGCGGCCATCTTGGATTTTGAAAATACGAAAAAATGAAATTTTACACCCACATTTCTATAGAAAACTTCAAACCCGAAGTCTCTATCTGTTACCGTTCTCGAGATATAAGGCAAAGTTTGGCGCAGAGGCCGGCAGGCCGGCCGGATCAAAAATTTTCCACCACCATTTTCACAATGTGGGTTGTCTAAAACGTGCTCATACCAAGTTTGAGCCCGATCTGAGGTGGTCGGTTTTTCCGACATTAGTTTTACCAACTAATTTAAAAGTTTAAATTCAAAATTATATGTAAAATGCCATGCTATGATGTAGGTACCTAAACTCCATGGGAAAATCTTCAATATATTTTGTACAATTTGTCTGTACTTTCCGTGTAATTTATAAATCACACTCCACTACAAAGTATTCCCTTGGCGTATTTGTTCTTGTCTATTGCAGCTTAAATGCATACAAAACGTAAAATGAATTTTGCTGGATTTGTTTTTGCAAATATCAGCAAACTCTCCCCGCAATAAATCGCATTTCAATTCATTCTCACGCCTGCAATTTTGGTGAACATTTATCGTGGGCATCACCGTGAATTTTCATTCTTATTCAATGTTCCTCAGGATGTGCTGGGAATTCGGGGGTGTTTTTTGTTCCTTTATATATAGCAATTTGCAATTCATATGGATGGAAAAACTTCCCTTCAGGGACGTACGCAAACACACCGCGTGATGGGTTTTCGCTCTTCTCGCTCACCTAATGCCCCATATGGGGCCTATATCATCTTTTATGGGGCAGAGACACGGTTTTCACCAATTTTCCCGATGTGCCGTTCCACCATTTACCCATTGCTGTTGTAGCTTTCCCATTTTGCTCTCACAGCTTATCCGTTGCAATTTTGTGAATGTCACATGTGTTGTCCCGTACAATTTGTTCACTGCTGCACCTCGTTCACCATGCTGTGGTGTAGACCCTAAAAATGGATTAATTTCAAACCACAGAGCTTTTGTGAATGAATAAATGGAAGATTTAGCTAAATGGAACTTATGATTACAGCATCGTCGTGAATACTTGTTTGAAAGCAACGAAAAGAGAATACCGAAATTGAAGGAAAATTCTTTTTTGAATCATTTAAAAAAATGATGAAAATATATTTTAGAAAATTCCTCTTTTACATAAAGGGGTGGCTGGCTATATGCGAGCTACATACCTCCTAGTGGGAAGCAGTGTAATGCCAATTGCGCTATTAAACTAGAAGATTAAACTATAAATCATCCAGCATTGCCGAGCATACTTGAAACATTTAAAACACCAACCCTGCAATCTATGCTGAATTCCTTTTGCCCACTACCCCGCAAGCTGTGTCAAAAGCCATCGTCAACGGTGAATACCCCTCGCGCGGCAAGATAATAAATTAACTTATTACTTGTGAAGCCGTGAATAGGAAAGTTCCATTCGAGAGAGAGAGCAACTCCCGAGTTTTTGGCAAAGGCCGTATTGTATGCAGTGAAGCCGCCCGTTGGAGCTATAAAATATGTAAAAGCTTCTTTTATTTCCTTGTTCTATTTCAGACTCCATTTCATTTTGTGATTCTCCGTATTTCACCTGTTCCACGTTTGTCATTCACTTCCATCGTATACGGCAATGTCGTTTTTGTTTTTATATTGTTCACAGACAAAGACCTTTCCAATACACTTCGGTGAATATTTATAAAAACACCTCCCCCATATCTAGATAAGTTTCCGAGCAAGACTAATTATGAGGAGAATTTTCTACACGGTGTGGAAAAGGGATTACATTGTCTTGCGGGAGAAAAATTACTTTATGTTGCAATGTCTAACATACATACATATTGTATACTATGTGCGGAAAACTTTAAAGCAACACAGCCAAGAAATTAGACTCTGAGAAATATGTGCAGAAAATTACTTTCTTTGTGAATAGTTTCGAACTTTATGAAATAAAACTTTAATAAGGGAAAAGAAATAATTCTAAATTATTTTCTCAACTTGTTTAAAGCAATTAGCTTTAAAAAATTTCTTTTTTTAGCCTAGGCTGTAACTTTTTTGTTACAGTAGAAAAATAATTAAAATTCAACATTATTTCTGTTTTAAAAATTAAATTTTCAATTAACTGAATTTCCTGATTATTATTCTGCACTAGTTTGTATTATTTTAATAAAACAATTCCATTATAAAGGGAAAAATATTTTTTAAACTTCATTAGTTTCATGAAATAATAAATTAGTCCAATTTAAATTTTATGTACAATTAGAAAATTTATAATGTTACATGTAATTAAATTTATTTAGTCAAACATAATTAAGTTATTTTTGTAGAGCATAATTATTTAATTTAATATAGTGAAAGAACTCACAAAAATCTAAATAAAATAAAATAACTTTCAACGAATTCTTTATAAAATAAATAAGACAGGAAAAGTTCACAAAGCACAAAACAAGGTAACAATTCAAGCAATGATGACAGAACTTTAAACATGAATTCCGAGGGAATGACAAACAAGGTAAATGTGACATGAAAAATATTAAAGTGTCGCCACGTTTCACCTCTTTCACGGTGGAATTACATCGTCCCTCAACTATGGGGTGAATTGCTGTTAAATTTACCTTTAAGAATTAAATTTTCGCTTATAGAGAAACAAGTTAAGTTGGAATTTCTTTGAGTTTTGCTTCCTGATGATGACTGCATGCAAACCACCTCAAGCACACCCTCTCAAGCAAGAATAAAGAATGGGATGGAGAATTTTGCTAAAACTTATGCACTTCAACAAGATATCGGGGTATGGAATTTGTTGTACCAACCACGAAACTTAATACAAACTAAAATCCACTGATTTTCAGTTCTACACTCACTACACTTCATGAGAAGTCGAATACAACGTTGCAAATTGAATGGGAAAATGTTTCAATAGACTACTGAGAAGAAAATAGACCACGAAAATGTTCTACGTAGAGCAGAAAATCATTTTTGAGTAATTTAAAGTATTTTGTATTTTTTTTTCACCTAAAAATATTTAACATTATATAACCATATACATTTATTGCAATGTGAGAAAGAATTCACAGAAAATTCTTTCCAACTTTATATAAACTTTCAAAGATATTTAAAATGATTCCCATTGAATTTTATTTCCCATGTGGTGGGAAATATGTTTGAAAAATTTAAATAATGTTCCATATATAGAAAAAATCGTTATTATTTGCATGAGCATTTTTAGGGGAATAACATTTTGAATTTTTTTTAAATTAAAGTTTTAAATACTAACCTGGATTTTCTCTTTGAATTTATTTCGTTCAAGAAGTGTTCTCTTATGACTTTATGTGCATAAAATTGGCATACACAGTTCTTATTTTAACAAAATTTAAATGGATTCGGTTGAAGGAAAAGTTTTAAAATATTTTATGCGATTTTCAAGAATATTGAGAATTGAAAATTGATTTTTCTGGATAAAAACTAAGAATTCACGAAAATAAAAAAGAATTTCAGGGGAGATCCGTCTTAAAGTTCCTTTTAATTAATAATGATTAAAAAAATTCTAGCTTTAAAGCTTTGAATACAAAAGGTACGTAACAAGACAAAAATCTTCCATAGTTTATTTCTCATTTTTAATCAAAATTTTTGAGAGATCAATATCGAATTTTCAGCATACTTCTTCCCCCATTTTTGACCATACTTACCTACGTACAAGCGACATATGTACATAATGTTCCTGTATTACAATCCAAACGTATCAATGTAATTCACTTTAATGCTTCTCCTGTGAAAAATCCACCTTCCCCATATTATTTTCCCTTATTCCCTAATGCTCATTTGCTCATGTAGCATCAGGTATGTGTCATCTCACGGTTGCCTGACTCTAATGTGATAGGAAAAGTGCTCAGTGAGGAATGCACTTAATCGCTGTCCCGAGAAAAAAGGCACAGCAAACTCCAGAATCGATCAACCCACAAAGTTGCTGAATAAAAATAAATGTATTTTTTGCTATAAATAGCAAAATCAATTTATTTAGCGTAAAGAAAAATCCCTTATTCTCACTTTGACTAGAGATACGTACGTATATAATTTAAAATAGCTTTCGCCACATTTCGTGTTAGCACAGGAAAGTCACGGAGTGTTATTAAAAGTCTTAACGGGAAAACTTCTTTCGAGGGAAGAAATTTCCTTGCAAAAAAAAACTTCATCAAATCCCTACTTGTGACGCGAATGCGAAAACGCCATGCACGAAGGAAATGGCCAAAACAACCACTTAGAGAGAACCCAGGGTATTAGTTGGAGTTTTAAAATTATGGTAATGGTGTCACCAAATCCCTTTTTAAATGTCCTTTAGAGGGCCATGAAACTGGAGATGCAAATTAAAATTTATTAGAAACTGAAGTGGAGTTAGAAATTTTCCATTCTCCTATAACTTCTTATTAAATGCATTTTTTTATGTTTTTTAAACTTTGAGTAGGAGAGCCCTTTAAAAGCTGCGAGAAAATTCTGGGAAAATTCTTTTTCATGACATTCCAGGGAAAATCGTTCAATGATCGAAAATAAGTCTAAAAAGGAATGCGAGAGTAAAGGGTGGAAAGGCTTAGGGTTGAATTTCTAATGATTTTCTCTGGCCAAATACGACATTTCAATTTAAATTCATGGCGAAGACTCACTTTGGTGGGGTGGTTTTTCGCACGCTACAAATCACAATATGTATGTCTCGCTATATATGGATTTCTTCGAACGCGGCCGGAAAGTCGGACGATTCCTTTCAAAAACTCCATCGAGCTGGCAAATAAAAAGATTTCATATCGTCTCCCTATTCGTCACAGCGCTCCCTTTCGTGCACACCACCCCCATCCCCCTCATCGTCTGATGTTGGCCTATTTCTCACCTTCAAAAGCCCCTTCGCCAATATTCGGGAAGTACATAAATGTGTATTACTATGTATAATGTGAATATGGTCATATATTGGGGCTGGCATTCTCCACCGCCGCAGATATTTTATATATTTACAGCGCGGTATGGCGTGACGAATGGACGAAACAACGTTGTTCAGGAGGGCACTGATGATTCAGGCGAAAATGCGATAGGAATTAAATTGGACGACCGTGGAAAACAGCTTCCATTCCAGTTTACTATCTCACAGTGGCATGGTTTTATTGTTTGGGAAATTCCATTGAGAAAATCAAACACATGGCGTCAATGATGGATGTTTGGAAAACAGAGTTGTTTTAATACTTTTTAACCATAAAAATATATATTAATTTTAAGATAGATATGAGTAAGTTTATGACATTTTGATATAATAGATTGATTTGAGTTGTCAATTAGTTTAGTTCTAAGAAAAAGAAAAACCTTAAGATTTTTCTTTCATATTTTCCAAAAGAACCGAAAATATTGAATAGGTTTTAAAAAATAATAAAAGTTTAAAGAGAAAATTCTTGACCTGTGGATCCATTGTCGGCTGAGATTAAAACATACAATGTCTTTCAAACTACATAATAGTAATAAAATTTCCACCTCATCTCCTCGTATTATCATCAAATCTTAAAACTTGGATAGCTGATGGTGCCAAAAAAATTGAGCATATCCGTCACAAATTGTGCAGAAAGCACCGCTGCCAAGGGGAACAGAAGAGGATATATAAAAGGATGTCAGTGGGGTGTTAAAGGAAATTATTATTTTATTTTTTAGGCAATTTTTCTGGTGCAGCATTTCCGAGAAGGAAAGCGCACCATATCCGGAATCTTTCATACACGCTCGAGAGATTTATGGATGTTTCAGCATCTGGATGATATTCAGCTCTGCCTTGAGCAAGTAAAAAAGCCTTGCAGCTCCTTCAATTCTCGCAGTTGCAAGAGAAAATATATGATTTTCTGTTGTACTCCGAGGGAAACAAGCACCAAACCAATATATAAGTTGTGGAAAGGGTGGTGGTGTATGGGGAGATACACGAACGGATTTCCTCATGGCATCGCAATCACTTCCTTCCGCGAATGGAAAAAGGAATTGTGGGAAAATTGGACAATCTATTAAGGGGGTGGTTTTGTGGAAAATCACGGAGATTGACCCTTCAAGATCACTGACAGAGAAATGGAATTAAAATCACTTGCGATGGTGGGAAGAGATTCATTAAAAAGAGTCCCCTCATCCCCCGCAAGTGACATTCAGAAATAAATTTAGACGAAGAGATTTGGAAATTTTTGAAGGGAAAATGGAACAAGAACCATTTTTGAGCGAATTAATCTCCTAATTTAATTTGGAAAGAAATTACGAAAAAAAAATCCATTCATTTTTCTTTCGCTGAAAATCAACTTTTTTATCGTTCTTTTATTAAATAGACTACATGGGGAGTCAATGGGGAGTTACACAGAAGGTCTGTGACACTGATATATCGCAGCTATGAACAATACATGGTAGAGTAGACGTGAAAGAGCTGAAAAAAAAACCGAATAATTTCCCACCAGAAAGATATATTTTACTGTCGTCAGGTTGACTCTTCAAACTTTTCCACCCAAAATAGCTCAAACTTTCTTCCTGTACAAATATTTGCCAAAATGTGATTTAACTCTTCATCACTCACAGATGAGGCTTCCGCCATGCAACTTTAATTGAAATTTCAATCTCTTGATTGTTTTGTTGTTGTGAGAGAAATTGTTGAATTTGTGCACCACCTTTCGGGGTGGAATTATCTTATTTTTGCTCAAGCTTATTTCTTTCGTAGAGACATTAATTGGAATTGCGAATTCTGAGAAACTCTCCACTGAAATCAGTTGAAGGAGTTTATCTGCTTCTGTATGGGAAAGTTCCTCATACGCGGGAACAATTATGAGTTCTTAAATCATGTAGATAATCAAAAATGAATAAGAAATCTCTAAATAGACTTGTCAAGGGTGTAGTTAGCTACAGTCGTGCTCTCGTGGTAGGACCGTCGTCAAAATGACTTCTCCGCGGTAAAACGGCTTCAGAATGAAGTATTTTGCCTTCGCAGTGGGACAATTAGTACTATTGGAAAGGTAGGATACTAATTGTTCCACTGCGAAGGCAAAATTCCTCATTCTGAAGCCGTTTTACCGCGGAGAAGTCATTTTGACGACGGTCCTACCACGAGAGCACGACTGTATCTATTAAGAGGGGTGTTTTTAGAAAATATTTTTCTTACGTTGTTAACAACTTTAGAAAATTATTTTTGTGTAATTCTAAGGTTTCATATTGCTCTCTTAAAGCTGGATACTCTTTACTTAACGTTTGACAATTATTTTGTAACGTTACATATTTAATTTCTAACATTTATAATGTTTGTTTTTCTAATTTTTGACATTTCTTTTTCATTTTTAGACATTGGTTTTTAACGTTTGACGTTTTTTCTCAAATGTTTGACATTTCTCATTAAATGTTTGACGTTTCTTCATGAGTATTTGACGTTGCTTTTCATATTAAACGTCTCGTTTTTTTTACATTTGATATTTTTTCCTAGAATTTGACATTTAGTCAAATGTCGAACAATTCCGTGTATTTCGATAATTTCCTAGACTGGAGAATACATAAACGGATGAACTTCTTTAGCTTAAAGTAATAAACATAAAATTATTTTAGTTGTTTTATACATTGCCGAATGTAGAAGAATCATTAATTCATCAAATACACCTGCTTACTTTTACCGAGTCTAGAGTTTAGATGGATAGGATTGTTCTAGAAAAGCTTTGAGCCGTCATTAACATAAATGTGATGTCATCTACACTTGACACAAACGAAATACATATGCCACCTATATATAAAGAGTAATCCCAAGAAGGATTATCATGTGAAAGCCGATGAAAATTAAAGATTCATTTAAAAGAGAACAAGAACTCAGCATTAAGCTATAGTCGCTCTAAAACATTTTTTTATTCATCAAAATTCTTCGTCGAATTCGTCGAAATCAGCATAACATCAGCCATGATCTTCATGACTAAATGCACTCCATAAAGAGCACTAACAAAAGAGGAATAAATTCGTACCTAAAAATACTATTCTTCAAAATGAATGTCAACATATTTTTTTAATGTTTTCAAAACAGTTACCTTATGTTACCAATGTTAGGTATGTATTTCTCCAAATATAATTTTCTACCATTAAATGACATTCAATATGCAAATTCTTAATAAATAGTGAATGGAAACGTTTCATGTGCTGGTGCATTTCCAATGGAGTATTATGCTTGCATACATAGTATGCAATTCATATAATGATTACCATTTCACATACCATTGGTCTTCAGCAGTTGTTCTCACATAGTGAAACGTAAATGAGACGGAGCCTCCTATATTATACACAGTATCTGTTCTATTAAAATTCCACCTTTGCCTGACCCCATCAACCCCAATCCCCAAAAACATTTTGCCGTTTATTCGCCATCGAGGAAAATTATTTAACTCCCCACCCCGGGTTGTGTTTTGTGTGCACGAGAACAAAGTTTCGGTTGAGCGTCAATTAACCTACCTCTGAGAAGTTGAGCGGACTATGTGGGGATGTTTTGTAGATTGGTTGGGTGTGTTGTGTATGTATCGGTGGTATGGGGTGATATTTTGCTATGAATTATTAATTAAGTGTCATCAGGAGCTGTTTATCTCGCAAAAATTCAAACTTCCTCTCTTGGAGATTTTCGCACCACTATAAATTTTCATTGGAATAAATATCCTTCGTTCGTGCTGGAGGACCAAGTTCAAGTTTTCCGCGTCAAGGGAAAATTAAACAATTTACAACCAAGGGGTGGTGAAATAGTTAAAATTCCCAAAAGAGCTAATAAGGCTGTGACTTAATCTTCCCAAAGCATCCACCTTGTATTTGCATTTTAATTAAAGACGAATTGTCAGCTAATCCCCTCATTCGGAGTGAAGCCATATTGCGGTGTGGTGCACCCCCTGGGTTCTTCACACGGAACATTTTCAGCGGTAATTGTTTGACCTGGCAGGGCAATTTTCTCGTTGGCACACACGGAGATAAGTTGGCAGATTACACGGAATGACGGAATTTTAAACACACACAACACCACCCGCCACCCCCTGGGGCACCCAGATCGATACCCGTGAATACACCAACCGTCTCTAGAAAGTTGGAAACTACCCTGAAAAAAAAAAACAATCCATTTCACTGGTATTTCAATAAATCATCGAGACTTTTAATGGTCCTACCCAGAGCTGAAACTGAAAATAAATAAAATTTGTGTGTGGCAACCGAATATCGATTTGGGGGTGACAGAGAGAAAGCCCATGGAGGGTGGCACTTGTGGGGGTTGGATTTTACTTTGAAGTTTCACGATGAACGGCTTGACGACTGAAACCCTTTTTGGTGGTAGGATTGCAAATTTATTGTAGTTCTCGAAAACTTCCCATACGGAAAAGGAATGAATTCCAATGAGATTAAATATTTGGGCGTCCTTCTGTATTTTAATTATATTTGCTAAATACATGCCCAAAGGAAGGTCCACATAAAAGGGCATGTTAGTTTAATTTGTCAAGATAAATAAAGTAGAAGGGGGTTGTTTCTAAATAAGAAATTACCATTAAAACTATTATAGGTTTATAACAAATTAGAAGAACCAACCCCTTCAATTTGCATCTTGGGCTTTTTTCTCACTTTTTCTCATTTTTCAATTTGGAGGTAAGGAAAAAAAAACAATTTTCTCAGTTTGAGAACTTTGCAGTTTCCATAAATTTTTATGTCTTTCGAAACTTCTTTCAATTTGCGTCAGTGGTTAATGGAATTTTTATGGTTGATATCAAACTCATTGGTGGTTTCAACATGATATTTAGAGTTCAGAATTTATGAACAAAATCTCAATGAAAGTTGCAAATTAATCGATTGAACTGGAATTCTATTCAAATGGTTGATTTCAAATAGCGATGATTGGAACTATTTGAATATCTGTCGAAAATTTATATTAGTTGGTGTTCCACTTCGTGGCCAACACCAAGTATTGTAATCGTCGGAAAAACCGGCCACCTCAGATCGGGTTCAAACTTGGTATGAGCACGTTTTAGACATCCCACATTACGAAAATGGTGGTGGAAAATTTTTGATCCGGCCGGCCTGCCGGCCGGCCTGCCGGCCTGCCGGCCGGTCGCCTAAACTTTGCCTTATAACTTTCGAACGGTAAGAGATAGAGACTTCCGGTTTGAAGTTTTCTATAGAAATATGGGTGTAAAATTTCATTTTTTCGCATTTTCAAAATCCAAGATGGCCGCCGTCCGCCATTTTGAAATACTATCAATCACTTCCCTTATAGCTAGAGGTCTGAAATTTTAGTATGTTGTAGAGCTCAGAGAGACGTTTTCATCAACAATTCATACTTGACAATCGGTCAAGCGGTTTAGCAAATATGGCGGCCTTAAGCAAAAAGTGTTTTTTCGATACAACTCGAGAACGGCTTGACCGATTTTGATCATCTTGGTATCAAATGAAAGGTTTCAAGAAGCCCTACAACTGTATAGAACATTCCAAGTTCCAAAAACATCCGCAAGAGGCGCTAAAATCAAAAACAAAAATTGCCTAACTTTAAGAGGCAATATCTCCCAACATCTGTTATAGATTTCCTTTAAATTTTGATATGTTGTAGCCTGACTCAATATCTGTCACCAGTCCGAAAATGAAGAAAATCTATGTCGCCGTTTAGAAGATATGGCCATTTGAATAATTCTTGCATTTGAAAAGTTCTAAGAACCATATCTCTTGAACCGCTTGTCCGATTTGACTCAACTTTGTATCAAATTAAAGGTTTTGCAATTATCTACAACTTTCTAGAACATCAGAAACCTCTAGAACCATTCCTTCAGGACGAAAAATGCGAAAAACTGTTTTGGTGAAACAAAAATCCGCCATTTTGTGTTCTGGAGGTGACCTTGAAAATTATTGAGATATATGTCAAATTATAGCTTATTTCAAGACCTTTCCAAAACTAGTCATGAAATTTCTGTAGGTGTTATAGAACAAGAGATATGACAATTTTTATGCATCAAATTGCTGAATTTCACTAAAAAATCAACTTTGCCTACTAATATTGTTCACAAATAGTATTACAACGCATAAACAAACTTCTACACGTTGTGGGACACCAACTCTTATAACTGGACGCGTTATGATTGACTTTCAATTTCAGCCATGTTGCTAATCGCACGATGGTTTCAATTATTTCCATAAATCGCTCGATTGTAAATGGGGTGAGTAGGATTCCAAAAAGAAAAATTTAATCTGAAACAAAATTAACTAGAAAACAAATTGGGATTTGTGTGACTTAGAATTACAAAAAAATTTTTCTTTGCTGAAAACATTTTTAAGTGTGTAATTTGGCCCACGTTTTTAGCCAAACATCAAGAACTAGATTGAACCTATAAATAAAGAAAAAAATAAATTAAACAAAATATCATTTTTCAAAGAAAAGAATTTTAAAAAATTCTTTAAAAATGGTTATTTTTTCAATTTTATTTACAAAGAAAATTATTGATTTTTCTATTACATACTTTGAGGCCGGAAGGTTAGGTTTTAATATCTAATAACGTTTGAATGATTTAGATAAGTTTAAATTCAAGAATCAATATAACTATGTATATGTATATCTATATAATAAAGAAAGGTCTCTCTAAAATATGGTGTCTGTTCAGCTATGCATTTCTACACCGTTGGTCCGATCGTGATGAAAGGTACAGAGACTACTGATACCAGGCGGTTTTTACCAACAAATAAATCTTCCATTAAATCTATTTCAATTCATCACAAATCTTTTCTCTTATAAAAATTTGCGCGAAGCGCAAGAAATCCCCGCGAAGCGGGGCGAGGTAAATTGGAGCGAAGCGACAATTTACCTCGTATATGTATATTTAAGTTGAAATTAAAATATTCTAAATAATTTTTGAATTTTTCAGTAGGATATTTTAAACGTTTCAAAACAGCAAAATTTAATAGAAATCAACGTTAAAAACTTTTAAAACCGATGAAAATATTTGAGAATTTATGTGTTGAGAAACGTTCAGAACTAGCAACAAAATATTCTCGAATTTTGTATTCTTGTTGCTAAAATATGTTCATTATCTAGCAGCTTGAAAACTATTAATCTATTTTAGTGTTGCATAGATGTATAGGAGAAATATAGTAAACGGACAATAGCGCGGCCTTAAACCGAACCACAAATTATATGTATGTGACGTGCGCAAAATTTCTGGTTTCCAAAAACCAAAAGCTCAGTGGGTCAGTTAGCTACTTTCATAGATTTTATCCCAATTTTATCTTAATTAGTATAGTCTCCATTTAAAAGCTGTAACGGCTTTCTTTGAACGAAAAATATTCTGAATAATGGCTATTTATTTGAACAAAAAAAAAAAAAGTTTTGTAAGCTCTTCAATGCCCCAAAAGAGGGCTATTTTTAGTCATCTGCAGGTTGCTCGTAAGATAAAGTAAACCCCAAAAATTGGTCACTGCTCGTGAGAATTCCATGAACCACAAAGAATGCCAATTACCGTGAATTATGTATATTTTTTTGACACACCGGAGGGTAAAAAATCACATCACTTTGCCACACCGGCTTCCAACAGAGTGTAGAACTTCTCGACACTGCAGAGGACATTTATATCCTCTTTTCCCAGGAGATATGATGGGGTAGGGGTACAGCAGGGTGCTGCGGAAGCTCATGGAGACGCAGAAAAGTGAGCTTTCCGGGGGCTTTTCTTTGGGTGGTGTACGACCACCTTTGGCAATTGAACTCGCACAACAAACTTTCACATTTCACCTTTTTTGTGGCTGCAGAATTTTCCGCTGTGCTAAAGGTGTTTGCAGCTGCGGTAGCGTCTTGTTGAGCATCAACATGAAATAATCATAGGAGTTGTTGTGCTTCTGGATGGGTAGCTTAGAGCCCCAACATGGGCAATATAGTCATCCTGTTTGCACTCGGAGCACACGACGGTGGGAACCCGGCTGTAATCATGAAAGCAGCATGCCGCCAGTATGCGCAAAAGCATGGTATTCTTGTCGTTCACACTCAGCCACATATCCTGTGTCTTTGTTCCGCGCACCAAGGCGAGGGTCTCCAGGTTACGAGGAACACCAGTTGTAGTTTGCCCGTCGAGATGTTGAGATCGGTGTACACACGAATATTTATTTTAATTTCATTTGTATAAATCATTTTGTAGAAGAGGAGCATCCTGCAAATTACATTTTTTGTGGCATCCACAGTCCTTGACTCGCGCGTTAAGTCTCTCTCCATATCATTGCTGTGGATTTACAAAAATAAACTCATCATAGCGTCGTAGACTTTTGGTCTCATTTGCACATTTATTTATAAATTTTTTATTTTCTCCTTTACATTTTTTCTCACCACCCCGCTATTCAGTCTCGCGGTGATGTAGATGCGAAAACCGAATGTGTGATAAAAAATATATATCATGTAGACACCTAGATATGGACTGTGACTGTGACGAGAAATAAAAGCGCGGCATAGTGAAAGAATAAAAGAAAATATATAAATATAAGTTTATTGTATCAGCAAGTCGAAAGGAAATCATATTTTCCTTTAAAAAAAAATTAATAAATAAAAAGGAAATGCAATTTGAAAGCCAGAGTGGACAAAAGTGAAAGGGACCGTGGAAAGTTTTTTTTTTTGGCAAAGAGAGAGAAGTTCTGAGAGTGACTGAGGGTGGTAATCCCCCTGGAAAAAAAAGTGTATATGTGAGAGCTTTCGACAAGGGCTACAACAATGGAAAATGCTGCTTGGGGATATAGCCATTAATATCTGTGAGATAATAGAGTTTCAAGTGTGTCTCGGAGATAAGAGGCCTCCCCGGGATCCGACGACTTTTCCACACCCCCGCCCACATCCGGACGTCACAGTGTGATTGTGCTGTTGGAATTGAGGAGAAATTTTATGACCTCTCTGTGCCTCACGAAAGAAATGCTTTGCGATGGCAATTTTGGGGAGGTACGGGGGGGGGCAGAGCACGATAAATCAAATAGTTCTCATTCGGAAATAAAGTGCAAAATCGATAAGCAATCGCTATCTTTTGGCTACCTTACAGAATAAACTTTCAATAATTTACTCAATGAGCTTTCCCTTTTCAATTCTACAGGAAATTATGATAACAATTTGATGGTTTTTCCTTCTTTTCAATCCTCTCTTTTCCTTTTTCGGAAAAACCTGAAACTTTTCTCAGTCATTTTATTGATTTATTTTTGTTTGAAAGGTATTTGTGGACTGTAAAAAGATATTCATTCAATTGATTTTAAATTGAAAATTCAAATTCAGAAAAAAGCGATGCAAAGCTTTTTTCTTGCATACATATGAAAATATTATATAGGGAAAATTCCCATCTGAATTTCCATGTAAAGTACCAACAAGGCCTTGTTGCTCTTTGCTGATTAATCTCAAGGGGGAAATCGGATTAAGAGCTTAAAAATCAATTGAAAGCAACAAGTTTATAAATTGAACAGAATTTTTAAACAAGTTGAATAAAGTTTTGTAACAAGCAAAAGGAAATATCTGTCATGAAGTTTGAAAAAGCTTCATTAAAATAATTTTAATTCAATAACATTTAGAAGGTGAGCATTTCTCTAAAATGGGACTAAAACTAACCAAGTTTTAGTAAACTATAAAAAAGCTTTTGTACCACTTAGATACTTCAAAAAGCTCCCACAAAGTTCTTAGTTTGAAATTTATTTTCTATTTTTAATTTCATAATAAAAATTTGCAAAATTATGTAAAAGTTATCATTCACATTTAATCATTCTTCTCTTCAATAAATTAATTTATTAAATTTAGAGATCTTTAAATAAAACCAGAAACATGGAAAATAAACATTTCTTTGATACTTCCAATGATAAATTAATTAAACAAAAAACTACATCTAAAATGAATCGAAAGCTCTCTCTACACATTGTGAAAAATCCATAATGGCCATAATTGAATATTAATACAGAAATGGAAAAGTTTTAAGAAAAACTCCAATAAATTATTTTCTCAAAACCGTTAGAAGAAAAATGAACCAAAGCTCTTTTTGTATCCAGTTCAATAACAAAGATAGTAAAAGATTTTATTGCTTTTCTTATAAAAGGTCAATATGTTACGATAAACGTATTGTTCAATAAATCCTTATTTATTGACTGAGAAAATTTTAAAATTCATTGACTTGAAAATTTTCTTTAAAAACATTATAATGAATTTATGAATTTCTTCAAGGGCTCCAAATTCTCCAACAAATTCACATAAAGAATTTTCTCCATAAATTAAAACTTTCTTATGTAGGGTTTTTAAGCTTCTTCAATTTTCACAAATTTCCCAACAAAATTACTTAAATTTTTCGCAATTTTCCTTTTGAGAGATCCCCCTTCTTGGGAATGGTGAGATGAAAGAAGAGGCCAAAGGCCCCGTCCTCGGAATTCGATTGAAAATTAACCATTTGTCTCTCTAAGCGAATTTTCTTCTGTCAAGACTCGCATTCGCGATTACACAAAAATATATTAATTTCTTCACACTGGCGTGACACATTGATGTCAGATAATTTAATATTTGCGTCATTTGGGAGAGATAACCCAGATCTTTACGTGTTTTCTGGCACTGAAAACCTCTCCGCTTGCGTCCCATCGGCGGAGGTTTTTTTTTTTATTTCTTGTTCCCATCACCAATCTTTCCTTTTTGCACCAATAATTGCACACGATAGTAATTCCTCAATTTTCCTCCGTTCAAACATCATCAATCAAGTGACTAAAGAGAAACTCTCTTTCTCTCGTGAAGTTTATAAAACTCCCCCCTCCCGCGTGCTTCTTACCAACCCCCCTTGGTCGTCGCGTGTCAAGATGTTGGAGAATGAGGATGCTGTGCAGTTCGTCACATAAGAGATGGTGTTGGGATGAAGGGGAAAAAATAAGACGATGAAGAGCATAATTGCAAAAGTGGCGCGTATGTTTTGGAGGCTAAATATAAAACATCAGCTCACACAGGCAATTATGTGCGCGGAAATTGGTTCTGAATGAAAGAAAATAATAATCACATCGTTCTGCATAACTTCATGAATGGCGATTGCCTAAGAAAATTTCCTCTTTTTTTCACACTCCATGCACTAACACTTATAGAACGTATAATATTGCATCCAGAACAAGTGCGAATGATGGGAAAAGGAATAAATGGAATTTTCATTGAGACTATTGAGGATAATTGAGATCTGCAATGGATGCTGTGTGAGCATTTAATGGATAAAGCCTAGACAATGGAAAACGATATAGTCTTTTCGCAATGTACTAAATTTAATGTTTGCCAAAATTAAACATTCTATTCGCAAATACAGCCTCTGTGGTGCGATAAAAGCCTCGATAGAAGTTCTTTGAGTACACAGTGAGACACAACACTTGCACAAAAGTTAAATAGACTCCGTTGGATGACTTTGATGTTCCTTTTACATGCCCATTTTATTGTGAGAGAAGATTGTTTTAAAATTAAAATTGCCTCAAAAGTCCATTTAAAGTTTTCTTTATTTTTTTTTTCAACACCCGTTAGCCAATTAAATTGCTATTATGAGTTTCCTGTTGTTAAGTGGAAAGTTGGAAAAGCTATTTGAAAAAATATACATATATACTGTGTGGACTATGTGTAGAGCTTCATTTAAAGGATAAATTTAATTAGGATTGTTTAATAATTTTAAATTGGATTTTTTTATTGATCGTAATCCTTTGAATGAAACTATAGCTGCAACGAATGTCTCGCGCAATAAAGAAAAGAAAATTAGAATTTTTTTTAAAAAAATATTCTAAAACTTTACCCTGAATGATTTCATTTGGACATGATTTTTTTCATCTCGAAATTTCATAAAAGTTTATCAGAATTTTCACCGAATAGCTATACACAAAAAGTTTGCTATTTAAATTGTTTAAAAATAATTCGAAACTTTTAAAACAGAAAACCTAATGCCTGGCCTAATGCTTTGGGAAAGAGACAGAGAAAAGTTGTCAAAGTGATATAAAATAATTTCGGTGGCTTTTCTGTACTAGAGTATTCAGAGTTTTATAGGTTTTCCGGTGCTACAACTTTCTCTTGAATTTTGCTCTGAATTACAATGGAAAATGCGTTTGTTGGAGCTTTTACGATAGCCTTTTGTAGCTGTATAGAGCACTTCTGCATAATGACATTTTTAAAGGAGTTAACATGTTTTTGTATGCGGATTTTATTCAAGAATACAATCAAGGCACGGTTGATTTTATAGAGAATCAAAATAAGAATAATAAAGTGGATAGATTTTGATGTGAAACGCAATCTTTCTCCATATTTTTGAATGTGTGTGTGTCACTTTTCAACGAAAACATGAAGAAGTTTACACAAATACATATTAACAAAATCAGTGGAAAAAACTTGGAGAAAAATTTAAATCATCCCACAAATAGGAAAATATGGAATAGATTTGTTTAAAAACGTAAAAAGTGACGTCAATATTGCTTTTTTTGTGCTCAAATGAAAAAAAAATTAGGGGTAACTGGGGCAAAAATTTAAATCGCAAGGTTCGGAAAATAGGCTGAAAATGCATTTTCCTATTGAGATAGAAAGAAATCGTGTGAGACAAAGTTGTAGCCCGGAAAATTTCCTATAAGACAGTCGTCATTGTAAAATTAAAATATTTTCTCGGTACATACCAAGGAAAATATATTTTTCAAATAAAATTAACATTTTGCCCCATATTCTCCTATGTTAGATATGGTAGGTTCTGATAAATCAAAAATCTTCATTTCCAGCGTTTCAGAGAAGATGATATATTTTCTTAAAATAAAAATTGATAAAAGACGTTATACAAAACACCACTGTAACTGCAATCAAAGCTTTCTCTCCACCTCTATAACCCTCTTTTTTTTTACCTATTTGACTCAATTATTTTTTATACATTTACCTATTCAATAAAAATTTCAATGACAATGAAATCATTTTTGTGAAAATTCTCGGAAAACCATCAAAGGAAGGCAAAAAACCACTCATTTTCACATTGTTTTATTTATCAAATTATAACAATTTATTATAGTTTTTCATTTAAAATATTAAACTCTCGTCTTTCCAAGTTTATTTTTAATAAACTTTTTTTTCCTATTTTTCCACCTCGTGCTCTCTAATGAAAATTTCTCCTCATTAAACTCCTATTGAGTAAAATGCAACAATTTCTGTTTTGTCCTTTTTTTTATTAAAAGCTCTCTCACAAAGATAAAAAGCAATTTTCTCAAATGTTCACCTCTTCTGTGAAGAGTATACAAAAAAATTTAATTTTTACGGTATGAACATCTCATTGAGATTTTAATAAATATTTTTTCATACAAAGTGAAAGAGAAAGAAATAACAATCCGTGGGATTTTGATGAATATGCTTGAAAAAAAAACGATTAAATTTCTGCAATAGGAATGTTTGATGAGGGGAAAAAAGAGCAAAACAATCTGCTCTGCGTGCAATGATTACGAAATTGCGCTATATTATTTCTGGTACTCATTGGTGCTTTTATTTCGGGCATCTTGGCACGTATTTATAACCTCATTTAAAAATATCAAACACCAACGAGTTTATTTATACAACTGTAACGATGTATTAATCTCAAATTAACTTTTTCTTTAATCTCTCTAAATATCATGCCCGTATTTCCGCCTACGAATCTCAACAGAGAGCTCGAAGATTTCGCGCGGTGGTTGCGATGGGGGGGCCACGAGGTCGGATTCCGGGGAATCTAATATCTCACATGAGACACAATCACATTAGGGAATTTCTCGTTATATATATGTAAGCTTTGAATAAATTAAATAAAACACGGGCTGGGACTTTCGCCCTTTTTCATGCTGTGGAGGAACACAGTCTGCGGTGACGTGTGTTCCCTCTCACAGCAACAGCCCAACTGATCTTTCTCAGTTGAGCTGCAGTCCTCAGCACCGTTATTGGAGAGAGAGGAATTTAGGGAGAGGAGAGGGTTACATTTGACCGTCGAGAGGGCTCTCTTCTCGAATTGGTCAATGCGCTCCTACATTCGGCCATTCTGATCTTGTTGCCGTCCCTTGGCAACTCACAGTGAATAGTAGGAACCCGAGTTAGAAGCTTAGCTCAACTAGCCCGTTTCCTTTAACCCATAACACCGCGAGTCCCAAGGTCCGTTGAACTCAATCAGAACTAGGCGCGAATACCATTAAAACTCCGCAATTTTATGAGCGCTCAGTTCTACTTCCAGAACTGAAAGACAGAACACATCTGTCAGTGGTAGACTCGGTTCTACCCTCGCATCCCTATGATACCTTACACACAGCAGCTTTAACCTATGAGGCCCAAAACCTTCATTGGTGAACCACTATGTGTAAATGATCACTTCGGATTGGATGCTTCACTTGGCATGTCACCCATGCCATCGGTGGCTCGTTTCCACCACAACATCCCTGTGATATTCTTCCACGCACACCAGCTCAACTCATGAGGCCCAGTACCTACAAGAGTCAACTACTATGCGTTGAAAAATATCGAATGTTTATGCACTTTTGATGTCCCTGTTCTGTAGTGCATGTTCAGGCTATTCCTATGGAGTTAAAACTCCTACGGTCTTTCCCATATTTGAATTGACTCCCACATGATGTTACCAATGTAACTTGCCTCCGAGTCGATGGGACTTAGACTCACAATCAGTACTATTCCTTACCGTTTGTCATCGCCTTGGGAAACTTCACTCTCAGTCCCTTATGGACGTAACATCCTACCTCATGTCATACTGTGAACTTGTCCTTAGAGTTCATTGCATACGCTTTGGTTAGTGTGTTCCTTTTGCACTTGACATCATGCACACACAATGAGCACATTCTCATACTATTGCTCTTGTCCTTAAGCCATAATTCACTTTTGGCTTATACACACCCTGTCATCAATGAGGATGTTTCTAAGTCACTTTCCACAACATATCCGGTCAGAACTTATAAGCCTTGGCAGAATAGCTTTTTCCTTTGAAATTAGTTGTGAAATTCCCTTTATAATTTCCTTACATCCACGTAGTGTGCGTGTCTTGCCTTCCCATCCGGCAAAAGCAGGTACCGCCCTAGAAACATTCCATGACCATTTAGAGGCATCCCTGTCACGCAACAGTTTTAGGGTTCAGAGGAAGGAGAAAGTTTTTCGCATACCACACTACCAGGGAAATTCTATACCCCTATACCAACACCTGGAAGAATACTTCTACTCATCGCATATCTTGAAAGTCCACTTTCTTTAAGACGACCGTCCAGTGAAACTATTTCTACCGCAAGATAAATAAGTCCTAACACCCTCACAACATCATCTAACCATTGACTCATCTATTTCTATTTTTATGATAATCAAAGTATTCAACCAGAATGGGAATCTAGCATACTACAAGAACAAACGAGCCTATTGGATTTACTAGACGTCCGCATGAGATACATGGAGAGAAGCCACATGGAACATCAGACCCAGCCTAGTATCAATCCAACTTTCTTATCTGTACCCGACATTGACTTTGCTGATCTTCCTATCGCTGTTACCTGATCCAGATGCCCTATTCTCAATGTTCAATCCATCTCAGCTATACTTATTTTCCGCCTCACTACGCACTTGGTGGTTTCCAAGTTTGTTGTTGATATTACTCCTGATGTCTGTATAATGGTGCATTCCGCTGCCATCTCTTTAAGCACTTCTTAACCCACCGCTAACCTTTCACTTATGCATGCCATACCAATTCACAGTTGTCGAGAACCAACTGTCTAGTTAGTGTACTCAATTCTGATCCCCCTAAAGAGTTGCGGATTCACAGCCACGAGTCTTCTAGATTCTGAACCCCCTTAAAAAGTGCGAATTCACAATCGCAAATCTTCAAGACATACTCATAGAACTGACTGTATGCTCGAATGAGTCAACTGAACTCCTTTCATACTCTCCGGATATTTGATTTCTTCGTGACCAAAGCCATTGTGTTGTGGTAGTTTCTATATCACAGAATTACATCACAATTCATCCGGCATCCCGCAGAATAATTACATATTCTTGGCTATCAACTATCCACACGTATCACATACGCAGAGCCATTTGTAAAGATTGAAATAATGGTATCAATCCATTGACGCTACAACCTTCCGCAAATAATTCTTCTCTAATGCCACAGCAATTCCTGAGACTCCGCTGAGTTCATTTCCGTGACCACGTAAACCTTTTGGAAGCTCATCATCGTGATTTTACCTTATCTCCAACTGACACGCCATATTTTGGATATTTTCCAAAACGTAACGGGACTGTAACAACTTCCTATCAGGAGAGACAAGTACGATGAAATTGGAGGAAATTGTTGAACCAGAATATCTTGAGATAAGGATTAATCACTCCATTCCGGATGAACACCGGAAATTTAATCCCATCGTTAGTAGTCATACCTAGGCAGAACACCATACGATTCAACCAGAGGACAAATCAGAGAAAATATCCAAACTCACAAAGGCAAAACAACAGCTGAAATTTTAAGGAATTCTCTGATTTGCTTCCTACTGAAAGCTGAGATAGCCCCCTAGATATCCGAAATCAGTTACTTGTCTTATGGTTAATTATTCTAAAACTGATTTGTTATCCGACAAATCTTCTCCCTGCTGTAATTTGATCATTCTATCTATGATTAGTACTTAATTTTCTAAATTACGTTAATCAATTTGTTACTCTTGCCATAAGGTCAATAGTAATTTATTACAATAAATTTATTTCCGGCTTAATAATGACCTAAAGTGGCACGTAACTTTATTATCATGGAATAACAAGGAACGAACTCACCGAACATTCCCTTGCGTTTGTTTATCCCTCATAAGACTGCCTGTTGCTACGATGGCTCTTTATTGCGCTTCTCTTTGAGACGACACAGTCTCCTACTGCTGCTTCAAGATATCCCTAAAAAGAAACATCTAAAGCGGAGAGCAATCAATCTCTGTAATTTCATTAGCAGTGCCTGGATCGTCAACTGCTCTCATCACACACCACGCACACTGGGGCCCCTCATTCACACACCACAAATGGCACACTAAATAATTTAGGTAATAAAATAGGCTCGCTTGAGCCGTATACTTCACCAAATTTTCCTGGTTGTCTCAACATCTGTTGAACAGCAACATCGGAATCACATCCCAACTAGACGAGTTGTCGCCACAGCTCCCTCCAAATCATCGCACCACGCACCGGAACTCCAATCATTCACAGCACAATCCCCCAAGTGCATGAAAAAGCTCACAATCGCCGATCTTCACCCCGCGACCACCCGAAAAGAGCGCAAGCTGAAAGATGCGCGGCAGTAGAGGTTCCATCGGCGCATTGAATTTCGAGCTCTACGCTACTATCTGTGTCTCATTTTGTCATACTTGCCGCCATGTGCCCCCACCAGTGTCCCCATGACGGAGATTCTTCTGTATCTTCTGACAATTCCGATGACGTACCATTTCAACATTTAGCGTTGATGGATTGGAGTAACCTTTATTCTGTAGGAAGGCATCAAGGCAGGGCAAGACACTCTCGAGGACATCCTTCACTTCGTCACTCCCCTGATTCCGTTTGATAATCTTAAAGAGAACGGTGAGAGCTCTATTTGCCAGCCAGAGAATACTCTTGCCACTATCAAAAGCCATCTTTAAGATTTCCTTCAATTTCTTCAGGAGCGTATCTGCGATCTCCATTGGAATGTTGAGAATGTCCTGAAAGCAGACAATTTGAAATTCCCCGACATGAGTTGAGCAGTTCCCTCAATTGAGGAGTTCCATCAATTAGATAACAATGCTGTGCGTCTCGAAACGTTCTCTCATGTGATCTTTCAAAGAACTTAATCTTCTCCGCTACGCCTCAAAACGAGCTCCAGGAGCTTCGAAAACCACTCACAAGTGAATATTTCTGCATGTTAATGAAGATCAAGGAGTAGAACTATTGAATCCACGGATGGAAGTTCTCTCGGTGGTGATTTACCGTTTGTATGGGGCCGCTATGAAGTTCTCGTAGAAACTGTCGGAGACTTTTGTGTAGTTTTCCCGCACTGAAGATCCCCTTCCAGAGAGATACATAGTTCTGTATCTAATATTCCTTCCAATCCTGCTCATTCTCACCCATTGTAGATCAATTTGTGGGAATACGTCCAAAAACACCATGTTTCGTGACTTCCCGAGGACATCATTTAAGATTGTTCCCTCGAGCTGGGATATGTTCACGCACGTGTTCAGGAGAGCTTTGATTGTGAGCTCATGATGGGACGATGAGAGAAAATGAAAGTCTTCTATACATTTAATCATCATCCTCTCAAGAGAATCAATCTGGTAGCGTGAAATCACCGACTCATGGACTCAATAAAGTCCGCCATGTGTTCCATGTGCTCGCGTTTGTTGATCTTTTCCGTGAAATACAAATGATCCGTGGCCTGGATAACAAGATTCAGGCGATCTTCCATCTGTTCAGCAGACACAAGTGCCTTGCAAGGACCCGCCATGAGACCAAATCCTTGAATTGCAATCCAGATCTCATGTGGCTGTGCTTTGACATTCTCAGCACACTCATGAAGTACTTAAAGTAGAACTGCTGCGCTTCCACATCCTCTGGCCAGGATCTCTCGATCTGTGTTGCTTATGAACAGCATTGTTGGCCTTTATGGCAATCCTTCGATCCTCATAGGTGTACTGCAGCCACTTCTGCCGTGCCCATTCACTTCACACACACACTTAAAGTTGTTGTTTTTTTTTTTTTTTTTTTTTTAATCACTCACAGAAATCCCTATTTGGCCACATTTTTCTTTTTAAGAACACTCACTGGCCTCACAAATTCTCTTAATGGCATTTTTAAGCCCAAAATTCCCATGAAATTCTTGGAATTTTCACGGCCGCCATTTTGTGTCACATAATTTCGTCACTATTTTTGCACTTTTATTCCGCTTTGTGACCGCGGATTTCATCCCACTTCTGAAATGTAAGCTTTGAATAAATTAAATAAAACACGGGCTGGGACTTTCGCCCTTTTTCATGCTGTGGAGGAACACAGTCTGCGGTGACGTGTGTTCCCTCTCACAGCAACAGCCCAACTGATCTTTCTCAGTTGAGCTGCAGTCCTCAGCACCGTTATTGGAGAGAGAGGAATTTAGGGAGAGGAGAGGGTTACATTTGACCGTCGAGAGGGCTCTCTTCTCGAATTGGTCAATGCGCTCCTACATATAGTACAGATTGAGACACTGTGAGTACCACCCTCTTATTAATTAAATGCCATCCCATCAATGGGGCCAGAGAGCTGTGATTGAGAAATTGTAATTGATAAAAAAAACATTCTTTCGGCATCAAAAAGTGGATGATGGTACAGCGAGAACGATACGAAGCGTGGGAAAGTTAAATTGCAATGCTGTGGACAATAAAAATGGCCATGAGCTCAGTTTCAAGTGGGGCGGAATAAGGGACTGTGTGCAGAGTGGATGGGACATGGAGAAAGTGCTCCACTCTGAGTGGGTGACTTCCGATGATGAGGGCGTGTGTGCGATACCCAAGCACCGGGGAATGGGAACCCAGTGCGAGGAATGAAGAAATTCAGCTCAAACTTCCACTGTGGTCCATATAGTTCAACATCCATTGTTGGTCCACCACCCCCGAAGATGAATGCTGGGTTGACCTGCAAGGCATGATGGCCTTCATTCGCTATTGCTGATAAATTAAAAATAAATTGAATTTACTTCCCTCCGCCGAAAAAGCACTCATATACGAACGTTCACCAACTACTACCCCTTTCTCCACCCCAAAAGTGACTCACAGTGTTTGTGTGTGACCCGCAAGTGTTGGCACGATGAAGAAGAAAAAATGTGAAAATCTGCAAACTTGCACAAACCGATCATATTGACCGGTGCGTCAGCAGTTGCGTGCTAAGAAGGGAGGTGCGATCCTTCTTCCTCCCACACCTCGTTTTCCTCACTTTTCTTCCCTTTCCCCGAATACACCTCTTCCTATAAATAGAGTAATAAAAATAATAATTTCCGTGTGAAGTGCAGCAAAGTGGTTGTTCGTCAAGATGACGATGTGGCAGAGTGGCGGTATGGGGCACGGAACCCAGAACAATCCGTGGATGAAGTTGATGGGGATTGTTTCACACAAAGAGAGGCGGCACGACAATGCACAGAGTCAAGCTGGATCTAATGATCGCACCCTTAACCAGTGAGTATTCCTTTTATCGTACTTTTATAACATTTCTTATGAATTTATTAAATGAAAATTCTGAAAAATATATATATTACGTGGAAAGGAGTCTATTCATTTTCGGTCATGTTGTGATTTTATTTGAAAAATCAATGAAAGAAAATCCTTTTGATGATCACAAAACTTTCAAGAAAAACCGCGGATCAGCTAAAATGTAAAATGTAAATAAACGCAAAAACCACGCTCCCCTCATTGTTTATTATAATTTCTTACTTTGTATGAAGCATATGCCTCATTGCTTCAATTAAGCCTTAGCGAGCTAATTGAACTAAAAATAATTTTTCGGGGTTCCTTTGAGTTCAAATAATCCATTTTTGGCAAAAAATCCCAACTCAAAAATTTACGGTTTTTTGTTCTTTCTGATCCCGTGAGTCCTTGAGAATATCCTTTTGTGATCATAATGATCAGGAATTGTAAAGACCTAGTTTTGTGCTAAATTGGAATCAATATTCATAAAATAACTATATATTAAATGAAACATTTTCAAAATCGAGCCTTTGGGTCAGCGTATGACCCAATGGACCTTAAATGGTTAATATATCTTAAAAGTATGATCTATCGTTACTTTTCGAATTTGAAGAGAAACCGAAGAAGTTTATATTTTAAAATTTATTTTTAATTTAATAAAAATATTTCTGGCTCCCTGTCTTATTATCTTTTGATTTTTGCGCCTTGCACCGAATGTTAACCTACTCATAGAGTGAGCGTTCTATTCAAATAAAAATGAAAATGGATCATGAAGAAGCAAACCAATAAACAGAAAAACCAAAAAATAAATAAAATAAAACATAAAATCAAATTAGTTGAATAAAATGATATAGGTAAAATAAAAGCATAGTTTTTTCGGTTTTAGACATTTTTCATTTTTTCTAAGCCTATTCCAAAAAATGGAAAATGTTTTTAGATTTTATTGATTATTTTACGATTCAATATGTGAAAACTAGACGAATAGACTCCTTTTTTCGCTCCAAAAATTATGGGCCATACTCCGTCAGTCTTCAGCCACCCCGCCTCACCATTTTTCGGAATACATCATGTTAAAATAATGGTAATCAGTGCATATATATCTTTTAACATAAAAAGTAAAAATTCATAGTGAAATTGTCTTTCTGAATGTTAAACAAGCAGTGATTGATTTAAAAGTGAGTTCTTTGATGTTTAAGTGAAACGACGACATTACGTACAATGAGAAATTTTTTTTTATTAAAACTGAAAAGTATGATAAAAGACTCAAGAAAGATGAAGATACTTTTCTTGAGGAATGAAGGAAAACTATATGAATTTTTCGAGTCACAAAGAAAACTTTAAATGTATTTTTTCTTTGTCTTATTCGTGGAAAAATTACTGTTACAGTTCCATTTGTTAAAATGGGTTTTTCTACATTTGAGTCTTCAATCTTACACTTTAAAAAAACTCAAATAAGTTGTTCCATATGGTTTCTTTAAATCATGTCAAAATCCCCTTTAATTTTTTTACGTATCACCGGAAACATTAAGTCAGTAAAACGTTTCATTTCATTGATTTCCTTTTCGGATATAAAAGCAAAGAGATTCTTTTTCACAAATGGGACCACTCTTGAGGAGCTTTTAAGGTGTGTTTATGTGTTATGTCAAAATTAAGTCAAGTCTTGATTAAGTTACCCCATTATATTAAGATACTAAATCGATATAAACCCCTCTTTTGGCCCTATCCGATATCCCGTAACAACTATGACCCAACCATCTAACCCTAATTTTCCAAAGAGGACAAAGAAGCTCCTGAAAGACCATCGAGAAGAAAACAGATAGCAATTTGGTGTACATAACAACAAGCCTACAGATCCGATAACCATCGCTACCAAGAGTATATCCTGAGAGTGCGCGCAAGAAGGTTGGTTGGTGATGAAAAAAAAATGTGAATTCCCCATCGAGAAGACCCCAAAAAATTGCCCTAAAATATTCAAAGTGTGTCGATTTACATAACAGCCACCGACGGTAATCTCAATATTTTATATAATACATATCGGGGCGGGGTGGCAAATTAATTAGGAGGGAGTTTGGCCAACATTATCGACCGGAAGTGCGGCGAAGAAGTTTGGTGAGGCGGAGTCATGGTCGAATGGAAGTGGCTTCCTTAAATACCTCACTGTCATGAAATACAGATTAGGAGTCTATCACATTTCGGCACATATATAGCACCACAACATACCATATAGATAAAGTCACACCACGCTATATAATACGCTGTGGTGTGAGGTATGGAAAAGTATAGGGTGTGGATTTTTTACCACCCTTCCTTGGGTATTGGTGAGAGGAAGAGAAGAGGGGTGCGAAAAGAATTTTATACCCGGCACCTCCATCGCAGTCTATCTTACTCATGTCGACCGCAACTTTTTCCTAATCAGATAATGTCTAACACACAGCATAGTACATCAGCAACAAGCAAGTCATCGTGTTTGGCATAAGTAGGGGTGAAGGATGGCTTTCCACAGGCATTTGTACACGCATTGTATGATGATGGGAGAAGAATCTAAATTGATGGCTTCTCGGTTTCAATCATAAACAATGAAGTGTTCCACACAAGTAACCCGATAAAATGTCCTTTTGATAGACACTCAGCAAATATTTCACTCGCCGCAATCTTATTTCTTGCGCTTAGAAGCTTTCTTTATCTCATCGCTTAAAGAATATTGGATTTTCTTGCGCTCTATTTTCCATGGGGTTTAGTTTCTTCGCATCCCCCGCATGCTTCTACTATGAGAGATTGGGTGATGAGTTTATTTGCTTACATTTGTCACGTCGTCCAATGAGAAGGGAACTTAGCTCATCTTTTTCCTTCACATTACGACTTGGGGATCCAATTGCTTCCCCCCTCCCCTCCCATAATAATACCTATCAACTTGAACTTATCAGATGGATCAATATGTTTGAGTGAAAGTTTATTTCCCTTTTTTTGCTGGATAAATAGTTACTGATGAAGGAGTGATTGATTAATCGAAAAGTATTTAGTAAAGTGAAAAATTAAATACTGTAAATTGGGGTGAAGTGAATTACTTTAGGGTAAATCGAAACATTTTTAGAATCTACTTCGAATCTAAGAAAATAAGGTTGAATTCATAAAAAATATGAGCCTTTCATCTTCTTAGATATCTAGAAATTTTTCAGCACTCAAATCAAGGTAAAATAATTTTCTTTTCAAATGAAAATGAAAAATTATTTTAAAATAATTAAAAAACTCAAAACCAGGTAACAATTCAGAAGATCCTTGATATAACCAGGCGCCTCCATCTTTATATATTTTTTATGGAATGAAAACACTCTTGGTTTACCAGGCGTCTCCATCTTGTATACTTGAGTGTGAAAAGAATTATCCAGCGCTTCTATTTCGATATTAAATCCCTTAAATGGATCTTCTTATTCTAAAGAAATTATTATATCTAGTTCCAAGTACTTAAAAATTTCTAACTTCTGCAGACAATCTTTTCATCTAAAATGTTTAGCATCTAGCATTTGAAGCTAAATAGTGTGCTAAAGCAGTAAGAATATTGAATTTAAATACAGGAAGAAGAGTTTTTATTTTCAAAGCTCTTTCTATGCAAAAATTTAAAAATAAATAATAAAATTTCTGATCAATATTTGATAGAACATTATCCTTGTGCAATAAATAATTTTAAAACAATCATTTAACCATAAATTCAATATAAATAAAATAAAATAACCATGCCTTTGTTCTCTTTTAGTTTGAAACATTCCTCCACTCATACCCTTATCCTATTTAGATATACGAACTTATTGCGAATATCAAAATAATTTTTATTTCGGGCCAATTATTGACCTGAATTAAAAACAATCGCTCAATGCTGGAAAAGCAAAAATTTGAGTGAAATAAAAGCGCAATGGAATTCTGGGGGATATTTAACAGTCCAAAATTCAATACATTTGTTTTCATCAAAGAGCTTGTAAATTAATCCAAAAACTCTGCAATTATCCTCTGCAAATTTTCAATGCAAAAATCAATAAATAACATAGCCCCATGCCCTAATTACGGTTACCACTCTGCTCTATTAACTGCACCATCAAAATTATAAATATACGTTGTTGTTTAAATTGTTCATTCTTCTGTGTTTTTAGAATTGTTTTTGGGGATTGTTTTCTTTTACAAATGGGCTGGGGTTGAATTTCAATTGTAATTGGGTTTAAATTTTACAAAATTATTACTTTGTATCCTATTTTAGATACTTTCTAACACTATTTATCTAAATTTTCTCTTTGAATCAATTCTTTGATTAAAATATTTCAATTCTTAAAATCTGTTTTACTAATTCAAAGAAAACTCCTAAAATACAAAAAAAAAATCTTCGAAATTCCTCAAACAACACTATTTTCGTTTATTTAATGTAATCTTACGGGGCTAAGGATAACTCATGCAAGAAAACAGAACATTGAGAAGTTCTTAAGTTTATTTCAATCGAATTCAGCGAAGCAAAAGAAAAGCATCGCAAAATATGCAAATTTCCAACAGACATAAACATTATTGCAGAGACAATCTCCCTCAGTATGGTTTGTGCTGTTTCTTGGGGGGAAATAGCGTAAATTTCTTTGTGCAATTCCTTGTAAATTTCCTGCTGTGCGGTCTCTTAGGGAATATTAAGGGCATCACTAGAGGAGTAACATAAATTATCTCGGGCAGTTGGAACAAGTGTTGGCAAGTGCTATGAGTACACCTCTCTTATATGCAGGGTGTAGTGCTTATTGGGCGATACCCAATTCCTGTGGGAGGACAGAAACACATGATTGTGTAGTTAAGGTTTTATATCGAATTCAAGTGATAAATGTTCCTTACTTTATATGGATGTTTCAGGCGCACATGACACACTTGTTCCACCACCCCACATGACAGCTTTGATAAACAGTCAGGTGGAAGTCGAGTGCAAATGACGAGTGTATAAGTTGAGGTTCAGGGAAAATTTATGTTTGTCGTTTCTTTTTTTCGTGCAAAATCTATGTCCTTCTATCCAAATTCAGTTTATCAAATACACAAAATTTATCACAGGGAACACACCTGACGAATGAAGAATAGAAAATTTGTCAACATTTGGGGAAATTTTGTGAATATTTCCTGAATATTTTACGCAGAAGAAAAAGAACATTAAACAGAGAAAAGCTCAGCGCAGCTTTGAAATCTTGTTTAAAAACGAAGGAAAGTAGGTTATGCTAAAAAATTTATAGAAGAACGTGGCAAGGGAATGAACCATCTTGTATGTAATAATTTTTTTTTGCCTTCTAGCCTGGAATATGAGGTTAAATTTTATATAGAACACAGTGTTGTTGGGATTTTTTCCCCTCCTCCCAACTCCTCATGCTCTATTTTAATGCGAAGTGGGTTTTCAGGACTCTTCAGAACGCTTAGCTGCAACAATGCAAAAGGATTCTAAATTTGTTTTGTTCTAATAATGAATTTAAAACGATATAATCAATGCATCATTATGTATTAAATGTATCAGTAAAATACATGCAGGGATGTAACCAGGAAAGGTGTTTGGTTGTTTAAACATCCCTAAAAGTCCAGGAAGTTATAAGGGATACTAATGTCTAAAAAAAAAACGGCAAACATTTGAATAAAATGTGAAACGTTAGAAAAAGTACCAAAAAATAATTTAAAGTTAGAAAGGAGCTGTTACGTTAAAAAAAATTCTCAAAGTTATATAAGATTTATCAAAACTTAGGAAGTGTTAAATGTTATTAATTAATGTCAGAACTTAAAATGAATGTTAAACTCTAGAAATTAGTCGTTATAACAAAACCAAAAACTGCTTTTAATACCTATAGACATCTAACTACGTTCCTGGATACCAGCTATATTTCACAATAATCAAAAACACTCTAACCATAAAATTAGTCGATTTATCTATTTCATTTTCAATTAAATAAATTTAATCACCTCTCTAAAATATATAATTTCATTTAATTCTTCCTGGATTAGGTTGTTTGAATTTGAACATTCCACTTGAATTGCTTTTTTGTTTTTAAATTGCACAATATAATGAAAACTTATTAAAATAAAATGGAAATAATATAATTTAAAATATTCATGCGTTTAATTAATCTTATTATGATCAACAAACTAATAGAGTGTGAAATTATGTGAAAATAATCCAGATATAATTTTTAATTAAAGAATAAATTGAGATTCTTTAGAAATAAAAGCTTAATTGAAATGATTTTTTTCGTAGACATTTTTTGATGGGGTGTCATACGTCTTTCTCAAGTAGAATTACAACCCGTAATAAAATCCGCCAGCTCTTGAGGGTGCAGCAATTTCATTTATTCCTCAAGACATCGTCTGTCAATTCCCATGGGTTGAGATTAGCACGGTGTCTGCCTTGAGTGGGGGAGCTCCGTGTGAGAATTTGAGATGCCTGACATATGACTTAGAGATTAAAAGGGGATGCTGGATTTGTGCATGGGAAGGGTGTGTGATTTTTCCGAGAGATTTCCGATAAATGGCAACCCCAATTTGGAGTGAAAAGCGGCAGGCATCCTAAGAGTCAGGCAAGTTTTTGGATGTTCAGTGGATCTTCTGGTGATTTGGTATCGATTGTGTGGCAAAGTTTTATCCCATTTGGTGCTTCACACTTAATTCTCAGCAACAAATCACCCATTGGGGTGTTCCGTCGTACACACACACACACAATCTAAGCCATACACTCCTGTTGCGTCCTTTCGTCCTTTCGCAATCACCGCCTCGCACACTCTCTAGGGACTTGCAGATGCCATTAATTCAACAGGATACATTTTCCACGTCAAGGGGTATGGATAGGAGAATTTAGAACGGAACAGGAGCACCATGTTTCGGATTTTACATATAAGTAGTAAGTATCGAGCAAGTTCCACTTTGAGGTAGGTCAGTGTTGTGGTGTTGTTGGGGCAGGTCAGTGCTGAGTGACGTCATGTGTTGGAAGTGGGGAAGGTCGGTTTTTTGAAGGGGAAATTGAGCGAGGTCAGTGCCGTGAGGTTGTTTTTGAGGAAGGTCAGTGATTTGTGGTGACGTAATGTGGTGGACGCCATCTTGAAAATTTTATTTTGTCGGCCATTTTGAATTACGTCATGTTTTTGTCTGCCATTTTGTATGACGTCACATTTTTGACGCCATATTGAATTTTAGCCGCCATATTGAATTTTATTCCGCCATTTTGAATTTAAAGCCGCCATTTTGGATTGTGATTTTTATATTTCGCCATATTGGATTTGTCCGCCATATTGTTTTTATTCCACCATCTTTGTTTGTCCGCCATATTGAATTTATTCCGCCATATTGGATTTATCCGCCATATTGTTTTTATTCCACCATCTTTGTTTTGTCCGCCATATTGAATTTTATCCCTCCATTTTGAATTTAAATCCACCATTTTGAATTTTGATTTTTGTATTCAGCCATATTGGATTTGACCGCCATATTGATTTTATTCCACCATCTTTGTTTTGTCATCCATATTGAATTTTATCCCTCCATTTTGAATTTAAATCCTCCATTTTTTGAATTGTGATTTTTATATTCCGCCATATTGGATTTGTCCGCCATATTGTTTTTATCCGTCATCTTTGTTTTTCTCCGCCATCTTTAATTTATGCCCTCCATTTTGAATTCTGAATTTTTATCCCACCATCTTTTGTTTTCTGTCCACCATTTTGAATTTTGTACCGCCATTTTGAATTCTGAATTTTTATTCCGTCATATTGGATTTGATTTATTAACGATTTTTAATTTTGAATATTCAATTTGACCGTTTTGATCACCGACATATTGATTTCGCGCCTTTGAATTGATTTTAAATGTTTGAATATTTAAATTATTGTATTTTTTGTAATGGAAAAAATCTTGGCCTTTTATAAGATTTGAACTTGCGAGGTTTGAGTGCCTAGTACGAAGCTCTAACCATTGGGCTATAATTGACTTGTCAGGCAGCCCCCCATAATTGTGAACCGTACATTCGATCCTCACCTTGATGATTCATATCACACACATTAAATGAATGAAGCGTGGACGAGAAAAAAATTGCTCAAAGGAAATTTGAGCAGACACTTGGCAACGAAGAATGGGTGAAGCGACACTGAGAAAAATTTCGCGGACTAGACATTTTTTCGCGATCACTTCATGAAGTGTATGAATTATGTGGCTTTTATTTGAGGAGAAAAAGACAATATATTTTCAATGTATAAATATTGAGCTTTGAGTGCTGCATTAATTGTATGTGGAACTTTCGTCTTTTTCCTCTCTCTCTATGATCACCGCTTATGTGTCTTAATTGTGTGGGGAAAAATGCAATTTACTCCCATGTATAATTTTCACATGTTTTTTTGCCTGCTTTATCACATATCGTTTGTGTTCGGGGGGCTTAAAGTTATTTGCGTTTTTTAAATTACCATTTGAAAAGCATTGCATTTTTAAAATTTACATTTCAAAAGATTTGCGTTTTTTAAATTACCATTTGAAAGGCATTGCATTTTTAAAATTTGAGGATGATACCTTTTATGCATGTTGTGATAAAAATACATATGTATATCGATTTCATTGTCTTTATTTTAGTAATTCTTACATATGAAAACATTTTCTAGATATTTATTTAAGCTAAAACTTATTCTAAGATTAAATATTGTTGTACATTTACATAAATATTATTAAAGTAATAGCCTAAAGGTATGGAATCAAAATTTTCGATACATTTCCTTTTCATTAATGCGGTCTTTGTGCGCGGATTGCAAATTTAGAGAAGATGTCAAATGAGTTCAGAGATATTGCCTATAGCGGTTATATTCGGTATGTTAGTTTTAGATGAAAACAAAGATGAAATGAACAAAAAACTTAAAAGTTACAAAGAATACCCTGCTAAATTAAACAGATTACATAGTCTTATAAAAGGTATAACAATGTTTTTTTTAAATTCTAGTACATTTTTATTGTAAATCATTGAACTGTGATAACATAGAAATCTCATGGAAAATACGAAAATAGTTTAAAGGTTGTTTGTTTACATTTAGAGGTGCCGTGAAATGTGAAGTATTCAAACGCGTTATGTTATTTAATTGACATGTCTCGAGATATTTTTCATAATATTCTCTAACATAATATTCAACAGATTTATTATAGACAAGAGTTATATTCACGAATTCCAAGAGATAGAACAATTTATCGAATTCTTTCTTTGTTAATAAAATAGTTGTATCAGCTTGAGTTAAAAGCAATGTCGGAGAGCTATTAAGGTTCATGAAATCCACTGT
>NC_074708.1:13912158-14054088 GCF_024334085.1 Lutzomyia longipalpis | reverse complement strand
AAGCAGGGAAGAAGATTATATTGTTCAAATTAATTCACATTCACATTGTAAAGAAAAAAACTTCTGGAGGACAATTTATCCTCAATTTTGCAATTGTGGGAAATCTTAAGAACTATTATAGAAAAAGAAATTCTCACGAGGAGAGAAATTTTAAAGGAAAGAAAAATGTGTTAAAAATTGTTAAGTTGCAGAAAAAAAAATAAACAAATTCCATCACGTCACGATGATTCCTTTCTTCATTTTTAGTAGTAATCATCATCCTCCATTGCGATGTCACTTGAAGTCCCAGACTCCCTAACGCAGAATTCACTGCAGGGACAAATAGAACATTAATAAAAAATAAAAAGAAACTCTCAGTCTCCTGAAAAACAAAAAAAGGAAGGAGAAGGAAACTAACTTCATTGCACGGCATGTGAAGAAAACAATGCGCTTGAGCTTCTTGTTGTAGAAGAAATAGTTAAAGGACCAGAGACATCCGGGCTCCCCGTATGGGTCAGAATTCAAATCCGGATTGTAGCTGTAGATATCGCAATCCATTAGGCTGATCTCATCGTCCACGGCGGACCAGAGAGCCGAACGGAGACCGTGATATTGCTCACCAGCTACGGCCGACAAATTGGCCTCCACGGAATTCATTACCCACTGTAGGGATGGCTCCTTGCTGAATTCATGGCTCTGCAAAAGAATCATTAGATTAGGTAAAAATGCACCAGAAAGTTTATGATCGATTTTTATTTGAAAGTCTTCGGAAAAAGTGGTCTAAGCCGATAATGCATACATTTTAATGCATTCAGCGACGTTTCGAATTTTTTTGTCTTTAGGATACTAGAATTGATTACAAACAAAGCTTTTAAAATGAGCTGGAAGGAGTTTCTTTGCCCTTAAACTTCTTTAAAATTGAAATATTAAAATGTAGAATTTAAAATAAAGAAAATTTCAAGTAGAAAATAATCAAGCTGGTATCAAAGCTAATTCCCCTAAATAGGTAACCAATTAATCTTTTTTCTCGAATTTATTTAATCAATCAGGGAGATTTATACACGTTCTTTACATTTTATTTGTTTAGATTTTAATTTATTTTTTAAATTTTATGTTGCGGATTTATTTTAGTACTTGTTTTGAAGCTGACGTAAATGTGATTGAAATTTTTGGAAAATTAACTTTAGCCCCGGTCAGCGTCGGAAAATCAAAACTTAGTCCAGTTAATAATTTATTTAAGTTTTCTAAAAAAATATTTTGTCAAGAACAAAAATATTTTTAAAAAAAGTTTTTTTTTTCAAGAATATTCAATAAATTTATGGAACATCAAATAATAAAACTTCCAAACTTCAATATTGAGTAATCTCAATGAACAATATTTTCTTATTTATACAAAAGTTGCAACCAAAAATTGAATTGGAAGTGAAAGTCTTGAGAAACAAACTTTATGCTCCGGCGATCTTTTTTTCTTGCAAGGTTGAGATTTTTCGGTGAGGGGAAAAATTAAAAATAAAATATTATCCAATAAGAGAGTCTTGAAGGCTATTTTCAGCTAGAAGAGGGAGAAAGTTTCCCTAATATCGAAGCAAGAAAAGAATAAGGGGAAATTGTAAATTTTCTTTAATTTAGTACTTTTTTCTTGATTATCAAAAGGATAAAAATTATTTAAAAAAAAAGGATAAAAAAAACTAGAATTTTTATTAGAGTTCAATCAATCAATGTGAATTTGTTAGAATTTAATTGAATAAATAAATTTTGAACAACAACTGTAAATTCGTCACTCAACGAATTGTTTTTGATAAAGAAAACTATTTAAAAAAGGATTTTTTTTTCAAAGTTGGCCGTAAAATTTTAATTACAAGTTTATTTATAAATTTTTTACCAAAGATTCATATTAAATTTTCTCAGCTAAACTGCTGGCATTTAACCGTTAGGCTGTAATTATTATTTTATTTTATTTTTTAACTTTTTATAGAATAAATTAGGTATTCTTTTCTTTAATGCAGAATGAATCTTAAATTAATTTCATTCAAATAATCTCTCTTTAAATGCAAAAATTTACAAGAATAAATGCTTATTTCATTGGTAGTAAAAAATCCTTTAAATCCAGCTTTCTTGATAAAAAAAAATCTTATCAAACAAAAGCTGTTCAATTTCCTTTGGCTTTCGTGTTATTTTCTTATTTTCTCTGTAAAGTTTTTAAAAGAAAAAAAAAAAACATTTGTAGCGAGATGTGACGATTAATTTCTCTCTGCGTTTGTTTGTCTTTCAATTGACTTTCTCGCATGAAGTTCTCTCACGAAAGTTTCCTTTTCCATCCCTCCTCACATTATTTTTTCTAAATGAACCAATTGTCCAAATTACTTAAATTTTTTTTTCTTAAACTGTTTGTATCGTCGGAACATCTTGACAGTGAATAACACCTTGTCATGCGTAAGACGCAAAAGATAAGAATTATTCTTAAAAATAGATTGATACAAAAATAGATTGCTCTGCAGGTTTTCGCGGGGAAATTTAAATTTATTCATCGATGCTTGTCTATAATGAGCAGTGAGCAACAGAGCTTAAATACGAGGAAATCAATATGAATTAAGCAATAATTTCCCCATGATAACACCACATTCTTATCAGCGCTGCTTTCACACTTAATCTCTCTTTCGAAGTTCATTCTCAGTAATATAAATTTTCATTTAAAAATTGAGAAAGGAAAGATTTTCATGAAAATATTAATTTCTTTTCCTTATTTTTCCCGCCAAAATTTAATTTTATTCCCCAAAAATAAAATTAAAATTCAGCGAAATATTAGAAGAAAGTCAATGACCTCATACAGAAGAAGTTCTCTAATGTCAAACAAACATTGCGGTTCTTCCTTGCACACAAGAGAGGTCACAAAATCATTCTATTTCAAGTCTCTCTTCTAGTGCGAAGCATTACTTTGCGAGCACTGATGGCTCTTTTTTTTTTACTTTGAATTTAAAATAAAATAAAACCCAGTTATTTGTTTTCCTGTGAAAGCAATAAAAATCACAGAGCAAAACAGAAAAGACCGCGAGGTCGCACAAATAATATAAAAGAAAACGAGCTGTATGTATATGTGTGCTTGTGATTTAATTCATGAGGCAAAGTGCGAAGAACTTCTTGATAAACTTTTCATGTTTTCAAAATATAGGGGAGGGCGGGGCTAATAAAGTCACTTAAGGGTTTAGAAAAAGCCTAAAATATCATATTTCCTAGTTAGATAGAACAAAATGATCTTAGAAAGAGTTGTAGGGCAAGAAATATCCTAAAGAATTGGACTTTACATTTCGCTTTATCTGTTTGGGAAATATGATATTTTGAGCTTTTTCTAAACCCTTAAGTGACTTTTTTAACCCCGCTCTCCCCTATACTTAAAATGAAAACAAGAGATGGAATATTTATTCATTTTCCCGCCATTTTTTCGCACGAATTCTTGATTTATTTTTCAAATTAGCTTAGTTTCACAGTTTTCTTTTTTTTTCTTCTTTTTTGAATTTTCAAAGAAAGATTCTTAATTTTAATATTGAAATACCTAATCTTGAATATTAAAAATTTATTTAAGAAAAAAACTAATAGGATTGTCAGATTTTTTTTTTAAAGTAATTCAAAGGAAAAATAATTAAATCTTAATATAAAGCTGAAAATTTTGTTTGTTTGTTTGTTTGTTTGTGGCACATGAACTCCTCCTAAACGGCTGGGCCGATCTTGATGCAATTTGGTAGGGGGGTAAAGGGGGTCAATACGAGTTGCAAGCGCTATATGGGATTCCGCCCCCTTCCCCCTTTTATAGCGCCCCCACAGAAAAATTGATTTCTTCCCATTTTCTACCTGCTGAAGGGTCAGATAACGGGATTTTTTTATTTTTAGAATTTTTCGGGGTACCGTATTATTCATCCCCCCTACTAATATACGCCCCCTTTTTATAGCTTAAGGTGGAGTTTGCTCATACGTGATTGGGGGCTCGGGTTGACTAGTTAAATATAAAAAAAATGAAACAAAAGTAAGCTATAATATGTTTAAATTAACTTTACATTGAGGCTCCTTCTCTTGTTAGTTTCATAGATGAGACAAATTGGCCAATAGGAATGCTTTGCTGAATTTATCAGCCAATCAGAAAATTTTTTGTTATATTTTAAATTCTATTGGGTTGACCCATAAAGATTCGGATTTTCCCTTATAAAATCTTTTTTTTTTCTTATAAGACTTTTCATATTTATGTCGTAATTTAGATTTATTTGTTAGATTTAACTTGAATTAGGTAAGTTCTTTTCTAAGGTAAGGGCCTAGTAAGTCTTTCAGCAGTGTCTTATTGAGTATTCCTAAGATTCTTAAGACACTGAAGCTTCATCCTAAAATTGTTTAGTTACGTAATCAACAAAGTTTCTCTTAAGATCAATCAAACAATTTCAGTTTCTCTTCATTCTTTTGATTCTCGTCTTTCTTAAAAAATATAAAATTTTGTTGCTTTTTTTCTAATTTAATTATTCACTTCCTCCCAAAAAAAAACAATTGTTTGTTTGTTTATCACCTTATAAAATCCAAATTTCAGAGATTACCCAGTAAAGTGGGCTGTGGAGTCCACAAGTACTCCAGGGTGTGGAGTGCGTCCACTGTAGCTGCACAGTGGGCGTATTTCCTGCAGTAACTCCACAGTGGGTGCACAGTATATCCACAGTAGTCTTATTTCCAAAGTCCACCGTGAATACAGAATGCGGAACTACAAATACATCACCGTGGATCCAGATCCTGGATTCAAAAATGCATATCCTAGATCCACTGTAACTCCACAGTTTGACTAGGGTCTGCACTTATTTTTAACAATTTGGCCTAAAAATTTTGGATGTCTGTGGGAAAAGTTTCGAAATCTTCCCGGAAACCTTACTTCCTCCACTTTTTAATGCCAAAGTGGCCAAGAGATTGCAGATCTGATCACAGAACTTTCATCTCCTGGCCATTCCGGGTATTTGTGGAAAAATTTCGAAATCTTCCCGGAAACATTGCTTCCTCCACTTTTTAATGCCAAATTGACCAAGAGATTGCAGATCTGATCACAGAACTTTCACCTCTTGGCCATTCCGGGTATCCGTGGGAATTTAAAAAAAATCTTTCCGGAAACATTGCTTCTTTCATTTTCTAATGCCAGAGTGGCCAAGAGATTTCAGATCTGGTCACAGAACTTTAATCTCCTGGCCATTCTGGGTATCTGTGGAAAAAGTTTCGAAATCTTCCCGGAAACATTGCTTCCTCCACTTTTTAATGCCAAATTGACCAAGAGATTGCAGATCTGATCACAGAACTTTCATCTCCTGGCCATTCCGGGTATCCGTGGGAATTTAAAAAAAATCTTTCCGGAAACATTGCTTCTTTCATTTTCTAATGCCAGAGTGGCCAAGAGATTTCAAATCTGGTCACAGAACTTTCATCTCTTGGCCATTCTGGGTATCTGTGGAAAAAGTTTCGAAATCTTCCCGGAAACATTGCTTCCTCCACTTTTTAATGCCAAATTGACCAAGAGATTGCAGATCTGATCACAGAACTTTCATCTCCTGGCCATTCCGGGTATCAGTGGGAATTTAAAAAAAATCTTTCCGGAAACATTGCTTCTTTCATTTTCTAATGCCAGAGTGGCCAAGAGATTTCAAATCTGGTCACAGAACTTTCATCTCTTGGCCACTTTGGGTATCCCTCGGAAATTTTTTTTAGTGTTTCCGTCAAATATCTGCGCGGCGATAGTGTTTGTGGAAAAAGTGCAAAAATGGTGGGACGCTGCAATCGCTGTGATGGAAATTCTCAATTTTTGGTGGAAAAAAGCATTGTAAGTATGTTTTTCTTCTATTATCTTGTGTATAAAAGGTGATAGAATGATTGCGTGGTGGAGGATAAACTAGTATCCAAGGTATTTTCATGAAAATCCTAATATTCTTTCTCATATTTTTAGGTTATGTTTTTTTTCTTCTTCCCGGACGTCCCGGACTGTAAAACAACACCAAAGTATACTCCGGAAAGTACTAAATATCATGTAAGTTTTATCAAGCAACCTTTCCCCTAAATTTTTAAGCTTTTCATTGCATTATTTTTAACAAATAATTAGTTTTGTAACGAAAAATTCGATTTTTTTCTATTTTTGGGTGATGTCTTTGATTTTCGTCTATGTGGATGCAGATTACAAGCGTAATGCCGTACATGAATCTCAATCCGGCAGACAGGCGGCGGGATTAGCTGCGCGCAATCACCATCGACTTCTTCCATACAAAGTGATGAAGACAAATCCTGAATATGCCGCCCTCCAGTTAATGTTGAGGTGAAGAAGAAAGATGTTGAAGTTGCTGCGGTGCAGCATCCGGAAGCAGCTGTTCAGGAGAAAGGTGTACAAAAGCAGGAGGGTTAAAAGCAAAATCCGGAGCAACAGAAGCAGCAAGTTGAGGAAGGAGGAGAGCGTAATAAAGTGAAGGAAGCTCCTCAGGAGGTTGCTGAAACGCTCTCTGTACCTGAGATGCAAAAAGAAGAAGCCAAAACCGACTGTTATGCCAGTTGTGAAGGAACAGAGAAGGAGCGAACAGTTGTCATCCATCATGTTATCACGGGCAGGGCGACGACAATTGAGGAGAACCTCTAGGAATTGGGTGAGCAGCAAACAATTGTGGACAGGCAGTATTCTCTAAGGATTGTTGTCGATTACATACTTCAGGACTATTCTCTATTTCATCGTGTGAGGAGTATCACCTTTCAACGTTTCCTGGCGGAACAGGGCTTCGACATGACAAAGTTCCAGGACATCTGGGGGAAGGACAAACGCGATGGTATCAAAGTGGCCGTTGCGGGGCTACGGGAACTCATGGAGGATGACAAGAAGGACCTAATGGATCTCCTTGATTGTCATTTTGATCCAGAGAAGCAGATAATTAAGCCAGTGTCCCGGAAGACTAACAAAAGGCGCTTTCAGAAGAGACAAACTTCGAGAATTTCATCAAGGGAAATATTCAAAAAGTAAATAATCATCAGAGAAACAATCAGCAGCATCACAATGGTGAAAACCATCAGGATAACAACAAGAACTATCAGCATGGCAACAATCATCTGGGTGGTCGCACCAGGGGTAAATTAATTAATTAATTGTAGAAAAAAAAGATCTCTGGGTATTTTAACGGAAACAGAAAAGAATCTTTTAAATTTAATTAATTAATTTGTTAAATAAAAAAAAGGATCGTTTTCTTTTAAGAATTCTTGCATTAATAAAGATTTTTTCTGTGTAAAGAATTTAAGGTATCTCGGAAGAGAAAGAAAAAAATCTTTTAAGAACATTTAATTAATTTGTTAAGAAATTAAAGAATCTTTTTTCTTTTAAAGAATTCTTCAATATTCTTCTAAAGAATTTTTGTGTATTTTAAAAGGAATAGAAAAGATTCCTTTAAGAATAATTAATTAATTTGTTAGGAAAAAAACCTTTTTTCTTTAAAGAATACTTGAATTTCTCTGTAAAGAATTTTTAGTATTTTGAAGGAAAAAGAAAAGAATTCTTGAGTTAATTCGTTAAGAAAAAAAAATCTTTTTGGCCTTAAAGAATTCTTGAATTAATTTGTTAAGAAAGATTTTTTTCTCTTAAAAGAATTCTTGAATTAAAAATGATTCTTTTTCTTCTTAAGAACTTTTGAATATTTTAAAGGAGATAGAATTCTTGACTTAATTTGTAAGGAAAGATCTTTTTCTTCTTAATAACTTTTGGGTTATTTGAAGGAGAAAGAATTCTTGTATTAATTTGTTAAAAAAAGATCTTTTTCTTCTTAAGAACTTTTGGGTTATTTGAAGGAGGAAGAATTCTTGTATTAATTTGTAAGGAAAGATCTTTTTCTTTTTAAGAACTTTTGAGTATTTTGAAGGAGAAAGAATTCTTGTATTAATTTGTAAGGAAAGATCTTTTTCTTTTTAAGAACTTTTGGGTTATTTGAAGGAGATAGAATTCTTGTATTAATTTGTTAAGAAAGATTTTTTTCTTCTTAAGAACTTTTGAGTATTTTTAATTATAAAGAATTCTTGTATTAATTTGTAAGGAAAGATCTTTTTCCTTTTAAAGAATTCTTGTATTAAAAATGATTTATTTTCTTCTTAAGAACTTTTGGGTTATTTAAAGGAGAAAGAATTCTTGTATTAATTTGTAAGGAAAGATCTTTCTCTTCTTAAGAACATTTGGGTTATTTGAAGGAGAAAGAATTCTTGTATTAATTTGTTAAGAAAGATCTCTCTCTTCTTAAGAACATTTGGGTTATTTGAAGGAGATAGAATTCTTGTATTAATTTGTTAAGAAAGATCTTTTTTCTTCTTAAGAACATTTGGGTTATTTGAAGGAGAAAGAATTCTTGTATTAATTTGTTAAGAAAGATCTCTCTCTTCTTAAGAACATTTGGGTTATTTGAAGGAGATAGAATTCTTGTATTAATTTGTTAAGAAAGATCTTTTTTCTTCTTATGAACTTTTGGGTTATTTGAAGGAGATAGAATTCTTGTATTAATTTGTTAAGAAAGATCTCTCTCTTCTTAAAAACATTTGGGTTATTTGAAGGAGATAGAATTCTTGTATTAATTTGTAAGGAAAGATCTTTTTCTTCTTAAGAACTTTTGAGTATTTTAAAGGAGATAGAATTCTTGACTTAATTTGTTAAAAAAAGATCTTTTTCTTCTTAAGAACTTTTGGGTTATTTGAAGGAGGAAGAATTCTTGTATTAATTTGTAAGGAAAGATCTTTTTCTTCTTAAGAACTTTTGAGTATTTTTAATTATAAAGAATTCTTGTATTAATTTGTAAGGAAAGATCTTTTTCTTTTTAAGAACTTTTGGATTATTTGAAGGAGAAAGAATTCTTGTATTAATTTGTAAGGAAAGATCTTTTTCCTTTTAAAGAATTCTTGTATTAAAAATGATTTATTTTCTTCTTAAGAACTTTTGGGTTATTTAAAGGAGAAAGAATTCTTGTATTAATTTGTAAGGAAAGATCTTTCTCTTCTTAAGAACTTTTGGGTTATTTGAAGGAGGAAGAATTCTTGTATTAATTTGTTAAGAAAGATCTCTCTCTTCTTAAAAACTTTTGAGTATTTTTAATTATAAAGAATTCTTGTATTAATTTGTAAGGAAAGATCTTTTTCTTCTTAAGAACATTTGGGTTATTTGAAGGAGAAAGCATTCTTGTATTAATTTGTTAAGAAAGATCCCTCTCTTCTTAAAAACATTTGGGTTATTTGAAGGAGATAGAATTCTTGTATTAATTTGTAAGGAAAGATCTTTTTCTTCTTAAGAACTTTTGAGTATTTTAAAGGAGATAGAATTCTTGACTTAATTTGTTAAAAAAAGATCTTTTTCTTCTTAAGAACTTTTGGGTTATTTGAAGGAGGAAGAATTCTTGTATTAATTTGTAAGGAAAGATCTTTTTCTTCTTAAGAACTTTTGAGTATTTTTAATTATAAAGAATTCTTGTATTAATTTGTAAGGAAAGATCTTTTTCTTCTTAAGAACTTTTGAGTATTTTTAATTATAAAGAATTCTTGTATTAATTTGTAAGGAAAGATCTTTTTCTTTTTAAGAACTTTTGGGTTATTTGAAGGAGATAGAATTCTTGTATTAATTTGTAAGGAAAGATCTTTTTCTTCTTAAGAACTTTTGAATATTTTAAAGGAGATAGAATTCTTGACTTAATTTGTTAAAAAAAGATCTTTTTCTTCTTAAGAACTTTTGGGTTATTTGAAGGAGGAAGAATTCTTGTATTAATTTGTAAGGAAAGATCTTTTTCTTCTTAAGAACTTTTGAGTATTTTAAAGGAGATAGAATTCTTGACTTAATTTGTTAAAAAAAGATCTTTTTCTTCTTAAGAACTTTTGGGTTATTTGAAGGAGGAAGAATTCTTGTATTAATTTGTAAGGAAAGATCTTTTTCTTCTTAAGAACTTTTGAGTATTTTTAATTATAAAGAATTCTTGTATTAATTTGTAAGGAAAGATCTTTTTCTTTTTAAGAACTTTTGAGTATTTTGAAGGAGAAAGAATTCTTGTATTAATTTGTAAGGATAGATCTTTTTCTTTTTAAGAACTTTTGGGTTATTTGAAGGAGATAGAATTCTTGTATTAATTTGTAAGGAAAGATCTTTTTCTTCTTAAGAACTTTTGAATATTTTAAAGGAGATAGAATTCTTGTATTAATTTGTTAAGAAAGATCTTTTTTCTTCTTAAGAACTTTTGGGTTATTTGAAGGAGAAAGAATTCTTGTATTAATTTGTTAAGAAAGATTTTTTTTCTTCTTAAGAACTTTTGAGTATTTTAAAGGTGATAGAATTCTTGACTTAATTTGTAAGGAAAGATCTTTTTCTTTTTAAGAACTTTTGAGTATTTTGAAGGAGAAAGAATTCTTGTATTAATTTGTAGGGATAGATCTTTTTCTTTTTAAGAACTTTTGGGTTATTTGAAGGAGATAGAATTCTTGTATTAATTTGTAAGGAAAGATCTTTTTCTTCTTAAGAACTTTTGAATATTTTAAAGGAGATAGAATTCTTGTATTAATTTGTAAGGAAAGATCTTTTTCTTCATAAGAACTTTTGATTATTTTGAACGTGAAAGTAAAGAATCCCTTAAGAATATTTAATTACTTTGAGAGAAAAAGGATCTCTTTTTTTTTAAAACTATTTCTTGAATTAAAAATGATTTTTTCAGTGTAAAGAATTAAAGAACACTTTTATATGTGTTTGTTGTGACGACTGATAGTGCACGATAAGATGTATTGTAATAAAAAAAAATTATTAATATTATATTAATAATATGTAATAAAAAATGTAAATTTTAAAGATTTTAAGCTAAAATTATATATTACAAGTACTTTTATGTATATAAATGTATGTAAGTTAATAATATAACTGAATAATATAAATAAATTGATTTTTATGAATTTCTAAGACTTTTACTTTTTTACAAAATGCTTACTAAGCATTTTTAAATATATATATACTTCTAAAAATATGTAAAATGCAAGAAAACCCAAAAAAAAAATTCTCCAGGATCTGGGTCCACGGTGGTGTATTTGTAGTTCCGCATTGTGGATCCACTGTGGACCTAGATGTTTTACTGGGTAGCTCCACAGCAAAAAATTGCAGTCTCAACATTGATAAGATGTAGCGTTCAGTGCCATCAGCGCGAGGGCGTTACATCACCACCAAAAAGCGGTAAATAAAGTGATTTGATAATATTCATTTTGGACACGAGAAACCAGCTTTTGAGCTTCGGAAAAAAATAAAAAGATTCTGTCTCTGTATTTATTTTCTTTTCATTTGTTTGTATTTTGCTCTTCAAGCTCTAAAAATAAATTCATTCGTCAGCTGAGACTAGAAGACTTCAAGTAGGGGAGACTAGGGTCAAGTTAATCAAGTGCTGGGCTTATTGGAAAATTTATTTTCTGACTATTTTCTTAAGAATTTCTTATCAGAACTTCTCAACTCACCTTAGCGTCGGAGAAATCATAGTCGGGCTCAAAAGCAGCATTGAGGGTGGCAATGAGGTAGAAGAGGGTCTTCCGCGAGATTGTGTCGCAGAGAATGACCCCCTCATCGCCGGACATGCTACCGCCGCCACGACTGAAGGCCGGCGAGAGATCCATGAGTGTCTGCGGGGGCGACAATGCCTGCAGATCAGCCTGCTCGGACGTGAAGCGCTTGTAGAGTGCCTTATCGGCACTCACCATTTTGCACGAGTAGCTCTCAATGCGCCCCACAATGGTGCTGTCACCCTTCTTGATGGACAGCGCATTGTTGATCGCCTCGAAGCGTGAACTCTCCAGCAACTTCATCTTTTCTGCCCTTCTGACTTTCCCTTTTTTCTTTTGAGCTTTTGCAGTGAATTTAATGAGCTTTTTCTTTTATTTTTGCTTTTTTGTGATTTATTTTTTTATTTTCTTTGAACAATACGACCTTTTTCGCAAACTCGTTAACGATGCAATATTTTTTCAACGGACACACTTTAAAAACCACTAAACCTCTAATATAAGGACACCCTTTTCTTTTGGTAGCAAAGGAGTCAATATATCGCCGTTAAGGAGTGGTTTTCTCTTGTTGATTTAATAGCAAACCGGGAATCTCGCACTCGAGGGCAGAAATTGCTTCTTCGGCAGGCTGGCGGCAACTCCTGGTTGGGGGATTGTGGGCAAATTTCTAAACATCGTGGCCGGATGTATGCAAAGTCTCTTCCTAATCGATGCTATGTGAATAAAATTGTCGTTCTGGCGCTTATTCTCTCGCAATTTGGTCAATTTGGGGCTCATTACAGCACAACACCGAGCACACAAAGTCCCAACACCCAAATTAATCTTTCTCTCTTTCCCTCCTTCACAGTACTCTTGCAGGGGGGCGCTTCTCAAGAGAGTCCTTCACACACACACGAAACACACACCAATGTCCTTGACCTTCACAGAGTTCTCGCAGATTTTGCGAAGAAAAAGTCCTTGATGTTTTGGGGGGCGACGAGCCTTCGACGGAAGGGGGCAAAAATGCACCGCAAAACGGTAAAAGAGCGCACAAATGGAGGGCACGGAATAAATAGCACAGCTATAAATGTTCAGAATCTGAGAATTTATCGTAATTAGACATTTTCTCTGGTTGTTTCAAATCAATCGCGTAACACTCGAGCACTGGCTGCGGCTGCAAATAACTTGGAATGATTTGGATTTTCACGGCAAAATGGGAAATTTTTTCCAACAAAATATTTTCACTTTTGCGTATTTCTTTGTGTGATATTTTTCTCTAAATGTCAACACTTGTACAGATTGGAGCGCTGTTGTCGATAAAAATGTACTCACGGCTTGCCTTTTTATTGATTGCCAGCGCCACGGTTTCGCTAAGAAACAGCAATTTGGCGAAATTTTATTCTTTTCAATTTATTTTCCTTGTTTTCTCACCTTTCTCACGATGTTTAATCGGGGAAATTATTTTTTTATTCTTATAAGATTTTTGAGGATTTTTTCGTAATTTTCCCCCATAATTTACAGGTGTAAAAAGTTGAGAAAATCCCTTTTCTTGTAGGGAATTTCTCGTCGAATTTTCTAACCTCAAAGACGTGGTGGATTTTCTTCTTCTTCAAAAATTCGTCGACAATGTCTGTCAGACGTCTAAAAAATTTTGCTTTTTTTCTCGCTCGTGCAAAATAAAATTATAATTACTTAATTTTGCTTTCCCATTTTACACTGCACCCGTATACTTAACGCCCCCGCGTACAACCCCCCGTGCAACACGTGTGCGTGATCTTGTGAACCCTCAGCGTAGGGGGAATGTGTTGTGGCTGTGTGGCCTGATTTAGTTTTTCTTCTCCCAGCTTCAGAATTTTTTTTCTACCATCCTCCGCTCTCTTCATGTTCTATTTGCAAGAATTGTCCGATTGCCTCGTTGGGATTGTGTGGTGTGGGTAGGTGTGCGAATAGGGCGGGAGGATGCAGACGTCGATTAAGCAGGAGAATCAGCAGCACAGCCCCCTTAAGTTTGTCAGCCTCGCAACGGGCGGAAGTGGAAGTGGTGGGGGCAATGCCTACGAGGAGGATGTACCCATGAAGTACGAGGAGAAGCCCCTGCTGCTGAATGTGGAGCTGTGCCTTGTGTGCGGTGACAGGGCATCGGGGCGCCACTATGGGGCAATCAGCTGTGAAGGGTGCAAGGGCTTCTTCAAGCGCTCCATCCGGAAGCAACTTGGCTATCAGTGTCGTGGCACGATGAACTGCGAAGTGACCAAACATCACAGGAATCGCTGCCAGTACTGTCGCCTCCAGAAGTGTCTAGCCTGTGGCATGCGGAGTGACTGTGAGTAGGACACATTCCCATGTCCATCTCCATCCCCACCCCCTTAATTAAAACACCCTCAATTTGCTAAAAAGACCTTCCTCGTAAAACAATCCCATCCGCAGCTGTTCAGCACGAGCGGAAACCCATTTTGGATAAGAAGGAGTCACCCGTGGGGGCAGGAAGTGGGGGGAGTGGGGGTTCAATGGGTCCCGGATCGAGTCCAGGCAGTGCTGGGGGTACAAACAATGCCACCTCAATGGGTGCAACAGCACGCGCCCCATCATCGAGCCCCAATTACTTGTTCTTTCGCCCACCCAATGACTTCACCGAGCCCAATTTCACCAGTATGATGTTCCCCGTTGGATTCAACTTCAATGACCTCAAGGCAACTCTTGGACAGAGAGCATGTAAGTCATTTCCACTCTCGTTATTCGCTTCACGCTTGCGGGCCGACCACATTCGCGAGTTAAATCTTAAAGACACAGCTAAGCCGCGCGATGGGGTCAGGCGCATTAGTGTTGCTCCGCAGAGCTACCTCTACCTTCATTGCTCGTTTTTTTTTTTTCATTCTTCATCTCCTTCCTCATTTTATATACCGTCTAATTGGAATCCGATTTGTGCGGCACATGCAAACTCCAATTACACAAAAATTCTTCCCAATTGGAAATTAAATTTTTTTCTTCAAATCTGAAGCTATTTATTTGCAAAGAAATTGATATTTTTGGGGTAGTGGCTTTGATAAAAGGCTAAAGTGTGATAAAAACACTGATAGAAAAATTTTGGAACATTTTTTTATTTTTTATCGACTAAGAAAATGAATTTTAAATATTATTAAAACTTAATTTTAACCATTTTATTTAATTCAATGTAAAGAATTTGATAATAAGAAAGAAATATAAATATTCTTAAATATTAGATAATTCTGTAAGCAAAATTATCGAGTCTTAAAATATATTTTATTTGTTTTGTCAGTACATTTTTCTTATTCTAGGAAAATAATATTTATTTTCGTAATTACTTTTATTGATTTTGTTAGTAAATTGTTTTATTCTGTCAGCACATCCTTTAATTCAATTTATTATCAATTTTATCGATTTTGTTAGCAACACCTTTTATTCTATACTCAATTTTAACGATTCTGTCAGCAAATCATTTTATTCTGCAAACGGTTTTAGTGATTCTGTCAGCTAATTGTTTTATTCTGCAAATAATTTTTATTTATTCTGTAAGTAAGTAGTTTTATTCCGTCAGAAAATCCTTTAATTCTACAAATGATTTTCGTGATTCTGTTAGCAAATCATTTTATTTTATAATTAATTTTATCGATTCTGTCAGCAAATAGTCTTATTCTGTCAGCAAACCCTTTTATTCTCTAATCAATTTTATTGACTCTGTCAGCGAACTTTTCATTCTGCAAACAATTTCGTAAATTCTGCGAAAAGATCGTTTTATTCTGTCAGCAAATTATGCAATTCTGTAAGAAATTTTTTTATTTTGTTAGAATCATTTTATAAATTCATTTTTGAAAGGTATTTAAATAAAAAAAAATATTAGTAACTTCTGTTTTATTCTGTTAATAAAATAATATATTCCATAAGGTTATTTATCGATTCTGTTTGCAAATATTTTTGTTATAATTTGATTCTATTCTGTCCGCTGATTTTTTTATTCTGTCAGCAAATTTTATTATTCCATTTGCTGAATTTGTCTATATTGTCAGCAATTCTTTTATTCTCAACTAATTTATTATTTTTCCTTAAAAATCATTCAATTTTGAAAGGAAAATAATAAATATCCCTTTATTCTGTCAGCAAACAATCTGATTCTGTAAGCAAAGCTTTTCTTTTCTTTCAGCAAATTAATTTTGAATTTTAAGTTCTCTTTATTTATTTTCTCAGCTGTCCATCAAAGACACAAATTCTTAATTCCATTTACTCGCATTTTATTTGCAACACTAACAAATTCTTATCGATCTTTGGTAGAGGGAAAAGAAATGATTTGCTTGAATATTTTTTTATTATTGAAAATTGATCTTCTCTCGCTTTATAAGTGAATGATGCGGCTGCGAGAGATGTCTTGTTGTGGTCAGTACGCGGTACTAGGGGGCGCTCCCTCATTTCTTATGCTAATTGGCGCAAAAGATAATCATAATAAAGTCAATAAACGCGGCTAAAGCGAGCGATCTTGTGTGGATGATCAAAAGAGTGGGCCTCAATCTTCCTGAACGAGAGGCGCGCGCGCGAGTGCATTAGATGCGAGTACCTGCAAGAATAAATTAGCCATGCAAGAGCAGGGGTTAGAAGTTAAATGCAAGGCATGGAAAAAGAATAAGAAGGTGCGCAATAGATGAGCATAGACACGTGAAAAGTGATTAGATGGTTATTATGCTCTCACTCTAAGAGCTAGAGGTATCTTTAACGGTTGCACATGCGGCGTGTTGTTTTGCTAACTAACTATAGGTACTCAAAAAGTCTATAAAAGATTCTGCGAAGAGGGTGCAAAAGTCAATAAAAATTCCCCAAAAGAAATGATTTAGAGGAAGAATTGAAATGTTTTTTTGGCGCTTTAGTTTTGCAACAAAGCGGCGTCTTCCCCGGACATTCAACCTCATCGCCATCCACGAGTGGCCTGCAGCACGATGATGAGGCGTCTGATGATAACAATCCACCAAATAGTATCTTCACAACGGCAATAAATACCTTGTCGAGTCTAACTGCCACTAGTTCCGCTGATTTTCTCCAGGCCGCTATCAATAAGCACACAATTGCCGAATCGCTGGAGCTCATCACGAACCTCCCGTTCGAGATGAGTGCCAATGGGGCGCGGGATTTCGTGAATAGCGATCAATGCCCCGCCGCGGCGGCGTCACGGGACAATAGTAGCCCCAGTGGGGATGGTAGTTCCTCCCCCACGGGACCCACACCGCTAACAATTGACCCCAGTGACCTGGACCCCCTCATCCCGGAGGCGTGTGTTGCGTTCTCCCTGCAAATACCCAACGTGGTGCCGGCGTACTTAAATCTACACTATACCTGCGAGACGGGATCGCGGTTGCTGTTCTCGTCTGTGATATGGGTGAGCAAGTTGCCCGTCTTCCGGTCGCTACCCGATGACTGCCAAGTGCAAATCCTCCGTGCCTGCTGGACGGAGCTCTTTGTCCTGGGGCTGGCGCAATCAGCACCACAGTTGGCCTTCACCACGATAGTCACATCCCTGGTCAATTGCTTCAAGGCGGCCGTTGTGCAGAAAAATCTCACAGCGGCACGCATAAAGCTCATGGCCGACAATATTTCAAGACTGTGTGATTTTGTACAAAACATTCAGCGGATCGGTGTGGATGACTACGAATTTGCAGCTTTGCGACTTCTTTTGCTCTTCAACACAGGTAGGATTTTTTTTTAATTTTGTATTTTTAGAGTAGTTTTTTATTAAATTAAATATTAAATCCTGAGAATGAAAATTTCTGAAGATTTTAAAGGGAGTTTATTTGGCTGAAAATAACCTTTATTAATTCCTTATTTGTGGTAAATATTCAGCAGAATATTTTAGCTGTGTTTCTTTCAGACACAGCTTTTGTGTACCGAGCAAAATCGAAAGTCGTCAGATCGGGCTCAAACTTGGGATGAGCACGAATTAGGGTCACCACATTCCAAAAAACGTATGCGCCAAAAATTTTTTTTTCCGGCCGTCCGGCCGTCCGCCGTGGTTCAACCATAAATTGCAAGAGAACGGTAATAGATAGAGACTTGCGGTAAACGGCAAAGTTTAAATATCGACCGGAAGACATCCGATTATGAGGTCAAATCCACCCCCCACCCCTCCATCCGCCATTTTGAATAACCTAAAAATTTTGTTTTCGCTATATCTCAGCCCCTGTAATAGCTAAAAATCTGAAATTTTTATATGTTGTAGGGGCCATCAAGACCTTTCCAACGATACCTCATTTTCGAAAATTGGTCAAGCCGTTTAGTCAATATGGCTGCCACAATTTTTCATCGAAAATCGACCATAACTCGAAAACGGCTTGACAGATTTTGATCAACCCGGGGTCAAATGAAAGATCTCAACAAACTCTACAACTCTCTAGAACATCCGAAGTTTCAAAAGTGACCGCTAGGGGGCCAAAAATCAAAAACAAAATTTTCGATGAGTTTTCGATGAATATCTCGAAAACGCCATTATCGATTTGCTTCATTTTTTGATATGTTATAGCTGACCATATTATCTAGCTCCATGCCAAAAATGAAGAAAATCTATGTCTCCGTTCTCGAGATAGAGCCTTTCAAAGTTGGCATGTCATATCTCGGGTTCTACAAGTCCGATTTTGATCAACTCAAGTGCAAATGAAAGGTTTCGTGAAGCCCTACAAATGTCTAAAACATTTCAAGTTCGAAAAATGACTGCGAGATGCGATAAAGTCAAAATCAAAATTTTCGAAAATTTCGAACTCGAATATTTCGAAAATGCCATTATCGATTTACTTCATATTTTAATATATTATAGTTGAGGTTAAGACCTTTCCAACGATAGCTCAAACTCGAAAATCTATGGAGCCGTTCCCGAGATATGGCGTTTTAAAGATTTCTTGGGGATGACTTTTCAACTTTTTCGGACTTTGCGCGTATTTAAATGAATTTGCGTTCTAGTTTGCTCTCACAAAATTGGTACACTGAAAGAAACACAGCTCTCGTAAGCTTGGTCAGCTTACCAGTACATTTCTAAAGTATTCTCGGCCTGATGAAGGAGATAAGAAAATCAAAATGTCACTGAAATAAATTGACAAATAAATGTGTTAAAGATATTTCTGTAAAAGGCACACCTGTCAAAGTAACTCCTGTCGTTTTTTTATTACTTCCACTCCACCCTAAGGTCTTCGACTCCTGTCATTTACTTATTTTAATAAAAAAATTGTCAATTTTTTAAATAATATTGAAAAATATTAGAAATAATCTCTATATTTTTGAGTGAGAAATTGTCTCCATAAAAATATCTTTTGATCAGAATTATAAATATATTTTCAGATATTCTTTTTATCAGAAATATTTATTCTGTTGATTAGAAAGAAAATTTTAGGTTCAGAGGAAAACAATTTTTTTTAAATCTTTAGCCCAGAAAAAAAACTTTTGGGCAGAAAAAAAATTTCTTTTGATTAGAAAAAAAAGTTCTTGTAATAAGAAAGAAATTCTTTTGACCAGAACAATAAGAACATATTCTATCAATCAGAAAAAAAGTTTTTTAATAGAAAATTACTCTTTGGATCAAATAAAAAATTGCAACAAACCTTTTGATCTGAAAAATTATTCTTCAGGGGAATCATCAGTAAATGATGGCACCCCCTTTACTAATTAAATAAATAAATAAATAAAAATTATTCTTTAACTCAAAAAAATAATTCTTTGGATTGAAAAGAAAATATTTCGATTAGAAACAATATTTTTTTGATTAGATAAAAGATTTTTTTGAAAACAAAAAAAAATGCTTTGAATAGAGAATAAGCTCTTTGGGTCAGAAGTAATATTCGTTTGACCAGAAAAAAATGTTCTTTTGATTAAAAAAAAAAGTTCTTTTAGTAAGAAAGAAGTTCTTTTGACCAGAACCAGAGCTTTTGAACATATTCTATCAATCAGAAAAAAGAGTTTTTTAACAGAAAATTAATCCTTGGATCAAATAAAAAAAATTGCAACAAACCTTTTGATCTGAAAAATTATTCTTCAACTCAAAAAAATTTTTTTTGGATTGAAAAGAAAATATTTTGATTAGAAACAATATTTTTTTGATCAGATAAAAGATTCTTTTGATGAGGAAGAATATTCTTTTTATCGCAAAAAAATGTTTAGAATACAGAAGAAGCTCTTTGGATCAGAAGGAATATTCGTTTGACCAGAAAAAATGTTCTTTTGAAGTAAAAAAAAAAAGTTCTTTTGATCAGGAAGAATATTCTATTGATCATAAAAAACATTCTTCAGATGAGACAAAGGAAATATTTTTCTTTAGAAAATTATTCTTTGGATCAGAAAAAATGTTCTTTTGATTGAAAAAAAAAATTTTTTTAATCAGAAATAAGTTCTTTTGATCAGAGAAAATATTCTTTTGATTAGATCGTAGATTCTTTTGATAAGAAAAAAAAAATTCTTTTGATCATAAGGAAAATTTTTGACCAGAAAAAAAAATCTTTTAAACAGAAAATAATATATTTTAATCAGGAAAGTTTTAAATATTATTAAATAAACCTTTCTACAGACAACATCCGCCGAGAACCGATGCGTCAATCATCATCCCTTGAAGGCATCCAGGAGATCGCCTGCCGCTGCCTGCGTGCCCACATTGACCAAAGTCACCATCCGTCTCAGTCGGATCGTTTCGCCAAATTGTTGCTCAAACTACCCGCTTTAAGGACGTTCAATGCGAACACAATGGAGGACCTGTTTTTCGCCAATCTAATTGGGCAAGTGCAAATTGACAATGTTATCCCCTACATCCTAAAATTGGGGGTAGCCAGTGGGGTTCGTATCATTTTTTTTTACTTCTTTGTTTGTTTGTTTTTGATTTATTGTTGATTTTATTATATTAATTTTCACCTTTTTTCCCGCTTTTCTTTTGCCAACAGATTAAATCCGAAACAACTTGATTGTTGAATTGTCTTATTTTTAAAAATTATATAATTATTATTATTATATTTTTATTAAGTATATTATTCTAATATGCTATTGAGCGAGAGAGAGAGAAAGAGAGTTAAAAGTGAGAGAGTTATTGATATATTAAAAAAAAAAGTATATCTTATTTTAAAAGAAAATTTGCATAATTTTTAACGTATAAATCAAAATTAACTTAATTCTTTTTAAGGCAATTTTTTTGTTCTTTTAAAAATTTTATTTCGTTTTTAATTAAAGAAAATTTTAAGACAAAGTAACAATGAAGGTGACTCTTAAATGTGCCTTTAAAAAAAAAGAAATTTTAAATGAAATTTTTGAGAAATTATATTTGACAGTTTAGAGAGAAACTTTTTAAAGAGAAAAATAGTATTAAAAATTGAGTATTAGTTCTTAGGGGAGCCTCGGGAGGGAAAGTAGAATTCTTTAAAAGAGAGACAAAGAGGTCTTTCTTTTGAAAAAAAAAAAAAAGAATTTTTGCCTTTTGTAGAACAAATTTAAAAAGAAAAAAGAGAGTTAATCAAAATGAAAAAAAACTAACGTTTTGTCTTTTAAAATATATATTTAATTCAAGATAAAATCAAGAAAAATGATTTAAAACAAATTAAATGCAATTGTTAACACTTTGTTGAGAGAGAGAGAGAGACGGAGAGAATTCTGTGAGAATGCGTTCTTGCGGTTTTTTACAAAGTCTTTTTGAGAATATTAATATATTATTATTTTGTTTCATTTCTTTTTTTTTTTTTTTGATAAATGAAAACAATTAAAACAAAATGCTATTTTTATATTATTACGACGATGATGAAAGAGAAGAAAAAAAGAAGAGAAAAAATATATAAATTATATTTAAAATATTACAAAAGATTTCTTTTGCAAGTCTTTTTGTTTGTGCGGCCACAATGCTGCTGCTGCTGGTCTCTGTGGCTGTGCAAATGATGCGAGAGGAGGGTTTAAAGTGCGCGCCGATGGGCAAGCGCGAGGTTGGTCTTTATTGAGACACAAGAAGAACGGCGCTTTTCAGAGCGTAACGCGTGTGGAGCGCAGTTGAGTGCGAGGAGGTCACGCGAGGTCACTTGGAGCACTTCCAGAGTGGCGAGAATGCAGCATGCCGGGGCCCCAATCGTGTGCCAACTGGACGCGCCAAACTTACCGTGACGCACTCGTCAAGCTGCGCGGCCACAACGCCGCGGCTCAGCCAGAAGGCAGAGGGTTCGCACATTTATTAGCTTTAATGTGTCTTGCTTTTCAGCTTTGAATTTTGAGCTCTGTGAGAGTTTTATGTTGACTAAAATGCTGTCTTTTAAATTAAAAGAATTCTTTGGAATTTAGTTTAATAACTTTAGAATATTCTAAAGAAAAAAAAAATACTTTTTTTTTAATTTTTGATTCTTATTTTTTTAAATGGGAATCAAAATGCAATTAAATAATATTCTTTGCAACAGAAAAAATTGATTTAGGAAGAAAAATGTTTTTTAATCAAAAAAATTCTTTTTAGTGTCAAGAAAAAAATATTTTTGATCAGAATCTTATAGTTTTGAAATGAGAAAAATTCTTTGAATGAAGAATATTTTATCAGAAAAATAAATCTGTTTTTGAATTGATTCTATTAAAATCTTCGGGTCGATTCTATCGAAAATAATGATTTTCCGGGTTCTTCGTCGGTTAAATGTGGGTTTCTCACCAAGAAAAACTCACTTTTTCCAGAGCTTTCGGCTCCGTTCGGAGTCTTCTTCAGTGGCTACAGAGAGAAGGAATTTATTTACAAACATTTACTACAAAAACCTGGAAAATCATTATTTTCTTTCAACTTAAAAGGGTCATAAGATTCTGACAGTTGATGACTTTAAATTGTTCTATTGTCATACAAGGAAAACAAAGGCTTTGTTGTTTCAGAAAACAGCCAAAAAGATCTTTCAAGGGCCACGATGACAGAAACTTATAACTTATAACTGACGAATTAGAAGAAAAAAAAAAAGATTTTTGGCAGAATCGACTCCTTTTTGTTTCAAAAGATCTTTTTTTTTGATCAGAAAGAATTATTTATATTAAAAAAAAATACTTTGGGAACAGCAATTCATTCTTATAATCAGAAAAAAAATATTAGGGAAATCATCTTATTGGATGGAACCCGTAACAAAATTAAATAAAAATAAGAAAAAATATTCTTTTGATTAAGAACTTATTTTTTTGCGTGGAAATCTATTCTTTTAATAAGAGAAAAAGTTCTTTTGGTAAGAAGAATATTAAATCAAGAAGAAAATTATTTTCAATGTTTTCAACATTTTGTTTTCCCTGAAGAAAATTCTATTACTTCACTCATTTTCCCCATGAGGTTTTTCTCCTTCTCCTTTTGGGGAAAAAAAAACTTAATTAACAGGAACATTTTAATTTCTCATCCAACTTTTGTGGGTTTTGAAAGTGGCCGAGAAGGAGATGTTATAAAATAAATAAGGCGAAGAAAAAGTAAATTCCATTTAATGCAAATTGAGTTTCCATTGGGAGTCGTTTCATTTGCCGCATCTAATTCTTTCCAATAAATGGCCAAATGAAATTGTCAGCATAATGTGAGCTTAAACACGCTCTCCGGAGGCTTTGTCGCCAGCTCAGGAGGGAGGAAGTGCGGAAGAGGAAGAAGAAAAAACGGTGTGTGTGTGTTGGGAAATGGGGCGGAAAGTGAGGGGGAAGTGCGAAAATGTCGCACAGGAAGTTGATGGCAACTTTGGACATCGATTGGCGCGCTTTTCTCCCTTCCGATTTGCCTTCCTTCGCCTCCCTGCTCCACCCACTGTGTGAGCGCCAAAAGCACTCTGTTGGGGAATGATTAATAAGACGCGCACCCCAAAGAGAGCTTCCACCGGAGTCGTAGCATAGTGAAAGATTACTCGGCTGGTGCGGGGAATTTGCTTGGCTCTAATTATTATTTACTGCCTTCGACGACGCTCACAGTGAATGCCTCTCCCAGCCAGGTCCAATGTCCTGTGCGTTGGTGTTGTGCTCCACTCGCACCAAGGAGGTGGGAGACTTTTAATTACATCCACGCATAAAAAGCCCCCTGATTTATAGCCATGCCACCCGAATTGATCATCTCACACAGAGCGCGCAGATTCCACCCCAAGGCGTGTTGCTCTGCTTGCACTCCTCAAAGCTCCCCCGCAACTGACTCCATTTTGAGCTTGGTATGCATTAAAAACCCCTTTCGACGGAGATTTGCACGAGATTAAAAGGATTAATTGTCGAATTACTTGACAATTACTAGCAGATAAAATGCGAAATGATTGATGGGATGCGAGGGCGATGAGTCAAAAGCTACTTCCCACCAATACTTCTCTTCTCTTCTCCCAGCATCTCATTGAAGGCGATCTTATCAACTGTGCGGAGGTCTTTGAAATTTATTGCTTATTATTTCACAGAGACGCGATATTACTGCAACATTGAGAAGCTGAATAAGATAAGATTTTATATCCAGCAGTAGCAGCAGAAATTAGATTTTTCAACACAATTTATAGGAAATATAAAGTTATTTGTTGATGGAACTTAAAAAAAAAACTTTCTCGATTCAATTTTTATTTACTGAAAAAATCTAATTCAATGTTTAATATTCTGGCGTGTAGTATGAAAAAATATTTAAATATCTTTAGTTAAATTTAAAACACATTTTGGATCAAATAATAAATATTTAATGCTTTTCTTTAACCTGCATTTTTCCAAGATATTCGTTTTGGAATTTTTGCAGTCTGATTTTGAAAATTATCTGTTATTTCTTAACAGAAATTCTTGAAATTTCATGTTAAAAGTTCTTAAATTCATCCTTTAACCGAATCCACACGATTTTTATGAATATAAACAATTTTATGCCAATTTTATGCATTCAAAATCAGCAAAGAAAATTTTCTTTTCTTGGATTATTCTTCAATTCCTTCAATTTATTGCCTTCAAAGTCAATCTAAAGATTTTTGGCTTTAAAATTGCCGAAAGGAATAAAGATATATAGCACGACCTGGCGCCTTCACTGATAATTATTTTCTTATACAAAAGAAACATATAGTAATGACCAGGCTCCTCCACTGCAATCTTTTGAAATTTTTGAGGCTTAATTTTGAATAACTAACGTGCCTTCATGACTTTATGGGCTAAAAATTTAATTTTTAAAATGATTAATGAATAAATGAGTACCAGGCGTCTCCATCTAGATCATTAATAAATTAAATTCCATTGCACGAATTAAATTAAATTCCATTTAATTTATTTCAGCAACAAAATGTATTTCCTCGGACTATTTTGTTCCGTCTAAAGACAAAAGGAGATTTCTAGTGCTTTTTCAGAGCTTTTTCTACATCTAATTTATTGAGCTTCTCGAGTCTTTCTAATGCCCATTCAATACACTTCAATTGCCACACGTTGTATTTTATTCATCATCAGAACAATAAAACGATTTATACTAAATCTCCTTCTTTCCACATTCTGTACTATACTTTGTTGTTGCACAGACGGTGTGGTGCAGGAGAAGAAAAAAGCCTGCAAGAGATTGAGATCATTATTCCAAGCATGATGGGTAAATGGCAATGCAGTGGCATGTGGGGAAAAATAATAATTTATTTATAATGAAGGGATGAAGAAGAAATTTTAGCATTCCTCCCGGAGACGTCTAGGAGGAGGTCTGCGGTAATGTGCTCGGATGACTTGTCGAATGATGAAGATGGTGTTGAAATGACTGTGTTCATCGACCGCGAGTCAGCAGCAATGCAAAATCTTTTGCACGGTGGGAAATGCACTATGTAGAGAAGATCAATAAGTGATGTAAATAATGTCGCTCTTTTAGAGGAGAGCGCACACACAATAAAAAGGCAATCTGATGGACGTGCTCATGGCATGATCACTTCGCTCTCTTGACTTAATGCCCATTTTCTTCGCCACCACTGTTTGTGTGTGCTGTCTTAAGGCGGGACCGGTTCTCAATTCAGCCACGATATCTCTCTTCCTCCATGCCCGGAGATTTTGCACACCAACAACAACAAAAACCTTCCCCGGCACTTTGCTGAGATTGCGAGTCACGCAATAAAATGTCGGACGCATTTATCCTAAACTCTCGATCTCTGTGCGTGCGTTCCGTAGATGGGCTCAAGCTGTGTGAGGAATTCTGCCCATGGTGTGAGTGTGGGCGAAGCGAATTAAATTGAATTAAGGACAGGAATCGCGAAAGCTCTTTGACACAAATCATTAATTTTATTGCGCAAAAGCTATATGAGTAAAGCTCCATATAACTTCCGGTCGTGTAGACACATTAAATACAATTTATACACTCACTGAAGTTGTTTGGCTCAATGTATTAATAGTTTATTGTTCTCTCTCCAACATATTCTCAAGGCACAAAGGTCAAATTACATTACACAGACTTGAGATTTTCCTATCTAAATTTTCGTGTGGATGTGATTCGATATTGTAGGGGAGACTGGGGCAATTATTATTAATTCAATTCAAAAAATTTTCAATAAAAATATATATTTTTTTTAAATTTTTCCTTCTTTCACAGGGACAAAGATGAAGAATTAATTAATTCTCTACCAAGGAAATAAAATAAACTGTCTAACATGCAGAACATTTCACATTTAACGTAGAAATCATAAAAAAAAGAGTGGATTTGCGAAATAATTAACCCTCAGCGACTTTTCTGCTGGTACAAAAAAAATGTTGAAGCTGTGGAGACTTTAAAAAAATCTCCCTGAATCCAATTAATTAGCAGTCAACCCCCCGGATTGATGTTGTGATGTTTGTCCTTTTAAAACACGCAAATCATTACACGACAGTGGGAGAATTTTTCCACCCTTAGCCAATTTTTTTTATTGCCCAAGATTCCCGCATGGGGAGCTTTTTTTGCTACATATGTGGCTTTAGTAGTCTAAACAGCTACGTATAAAGCGATAACCTCCGATGAACCTGACCCCTTTTCACGTTGCGGATGCTCTTCGTCTACTCTCCTCCATCATATATATGCGAAGACGCAATTAGATGATACGATTTCGTCTATCTCATGCCCATTTTTTTCCCCTGAAGAATTTTATATGCCCGCCGCACAATCACAGACATATTGAGCAAATCAGAGAAATGCGAAAGCTCCCCTCCCGCCTGTCCCGCGTCCTATCGAATGGCACATCATGCAAAATGACCGAATCACATATGAAATGTGATAAGAATTTGCATAATCCCGGCTCGATGTTTAGACCGGACCATGCCAATCATCTCCAGCGTGCGTCTCCATGCTCTTCATGGTTGCTGCCTGTGTGTGCGGTGGGGTATGATCCAGGCCGACACAACGGGGGGTTTATCAGTCACCCACACCCCAAGCCAAATCATAAACATACTCAAATGTAAAGCAAAATGTGTTTATGTTATTGAATATATCGGATTTTTCGCTTCAACATCTCGTTTTCCATCTCACTGCGGGATTTTCCTCTCACACACAGTCGAGTGCCTTAAATGGGAACTTTGCACATTGGTGATGTTATGTAAAATAAATTTATATTTTTCTGACCGGGACCTAATCAGCATAGAAATGTGCTATTTGCGAAAAACACACGATAAACTTGCAAAAATATTGCAATTAATTTGATTTTATTGAAAGGCGCGCACTAAAAAGTCCTTCAATTGATGACTTTTGATAGCAAGGGCAGATATTTATTTAATTTGTTTTTTTTTGTTTTAATTATATCATCGATTGGCTTTTCTAATGCTTATTTTTATGGTTCTTTATGCCATTAAATCTTGCTGAAATAGGAGCATTATAGGATTTCTCTTTATGTCCTTTTAGAACTCGATAATTTTTGTTCTATAATTTTTCTAATTGATTTTTGTTTTACACAATAATAATTTTAAATAATATTTTGTATTTATGAGTTCTTATGAAGGACCTGCTTGTAAGCCTTTTCAATAAATTCTAATTATTACTTTTTTATATTTAGAATTTCTTTGTGATTTTGTAAAACTTTCCGACGTTTTTTTGTGATTTTTTTCTTTTGCTTTTTCATGACTTTTTAAAAGCCTGGATGCTTTAAATAAAGATAAAGAACGAAAACTGAAGCTTTGTGAATATTTTCAATGATGTCTTTCACCACTATTTCGTCGCATTGTATTAATTTTCCATTTTCTTTCATTCTCAACATCTTCAATACTCATATGGAATTATTTTCAAAGCTTTTCATTGCTGCAAAATCGAACATTTTGCTACATATAAGTTGTATATTTTAGTGTTTCGAGAGGTAAAAAAAATTGAAGCATCACTGCAATGATTTTTACTTTCAATTTCCCCCGACAATTTTCAATTTCAATTTGAGTTTTGTGAAAGAAAAATTGCAGAAACCATTAAAAGTGATATTTTAATGTCAGAAAAATATGCATTTTGTGATTTTTCTCTTTCAAAAGAAAAATCAATAAAATTGAACACAAGCCATAAAACTGTTCGACTGGTAAAATGTGGCAGGGAGGTATTTTATTGGGAAAAATCCAAAAAATCCGGAAAATTTTCCAAACCATCAATTCTGAGCTTTATTTTCACGGCTAATGGATTAAAAATGTATTTAAATGACAAATCAATTAATCAACTAAACTTATAGTTCTACATAGAGAGTATTATTTTATTAAAATAATTAAAATTTTTAGATGCAATAGAAAAGAGAAAATTCGTAAATTATCGGAAAATTATTTGGTAAAATCGCCAAATATTCAGATTATAATGGAAATGAAATTTTTTTTTTACAAATTTTTCACAAATCAATAAATTATTTGAATTAATTTAAGTGCAAAAATGAATTTCAATTTTTTTTATTCTTTGAAAATGAAGGCAATAAAGCTGAAATTTTAAATGAATATTTTAATTCTGAATTTACGAACTGGAATGAAGGCGTAGAGATCATCATTTATCTCATTTATAGGATACCTCGCTGACTACATCGCATTTTCTATTTCCTCAACAATATTGTCTGTCAGTTCTTGCAGCCCAGGTAGATGGAAGAAGCCCATAAAGAACAAAATGTTCTTGATTTAGTAGGGTACACGATCAATGAGCTGGTCCAGAGTCTCAAAATGTCTTTTGCAAGCTCTTTGGCCGTGTACCCAAGTGACTCTCCGCAAACATCTCCGTTTAACTAAATTTAAAACAAAAAAACAATCATCTTCTTTGCTTTTCCGGTCATCGCCAGGGGTACGCGACGACCGGAAAAGCAAAGAAAATTGTCTTACGCCAGGTTCAACATAAAGTTTAAAAAACAATAAGTTTTGATACATATAATCACAGTCTATATATTACCTGGACTGTGATAAAATTAGTTGAACTTTTACTCACTCTATGCATTCTTTTTTTTTCAGAATAATTTGTGTTAAAATTTTTGTAGATAAAATCATCGAACCTTTGGAAATATTCGAATTATTCGCAAATATTCGCCAATCTTCGAATGATTCGTCGAAATTCGCCAAAAAACGCAAAGATTCGCCAGATAAACATCCCTTATGAATTTATAATTTCTCCATGAAAATTTATTCCATCACTTCTAATAATTTCTATATTCAAAATATTACAATTTACTCAAAAAAGTTATAATTAATATTCGCTGTTTGTTCATACACAATTTATTATTTGTTAAAAAATCAAATCCCTGACAGATGAATGCCCCTTTTATTTTAAAGGTCAAATATCTCTACTTAAACTAAATATATTCTAATGGGCGTATTTAATTTCTAAGTACTTACAAATCATTAAGAGTTTAATCAACAAATAATCCTATAAACCCCCTGTGGGAACCGCAAAGGAAACGATCGCATTGGCCGAATTTCGCGCGCGATCTTTAATTCATCAACTTCTTTATCGCATCCTCCTCCTCTTCCACAAGTCGGAGGTTCGCGAAAAAAAATCTTTCCGCAAAATATCATCACATGCCGGGCATGAGTATGTGTGTAGAGCATTAGTAGAGATACATACATATTTTTGCGTGCGCATCTAAGACATAAATAATAAAATACGATCAGTCACTTTATGTGTTAAAATGCTGCCTTTTTGCGCGTAAACCCCTTTTGCAGTGATCGCCGGTGGTGATCGCAAAGTTGGAGATTCTCATGTATTGTGGCTTTGTTGTTGTTGGTGCGCCTTAGGATGATCTGTGTGAGACTATAAAGCAGCATCCGAGCCGTTGGGCATCTTCAGTGTCCAATCGACCGGCTCCGCAGTAAGATCGCGCACAAGAAAACCCACCAAGTTCCAACGCGTGCGTCCATTCTGTGCATAACAATTGAAGCTCATCGCGAAGATCAATCGTGTATGTGCGCGCGTCTGTGATAAAGGCACGTGAAGTGAGGTAAAGTGAAACAAAAGAAATTTAAAAAAAAAAAAAAGGTGAAAGAGCCACGAAATGATGCGAGTTACAATCTTATGCTGTGCAGTGGTCCTAACTGTGTTACTGGTGCAAACTAGCGGTAAGTTCGTGGCTTTCGTTGCGTGGGTAATTGATGGGCAACCTCTCAAAATCTCTCCTCATCTCCGCACACAAATATCACTTCCATTCCAACCATTGGCGATGGATGATGATGGTTTAACGGCAAAGTGGCGTTTTTTTTCGCTCCGACCCATTGGGCAAATTGACTTGTGCACTCACTCGCGATGGACTAAAGCACCCAAAAGAATTGAGATCTAACACCTCAACCGTGCTGAGAGACAGCCCAAAAGTTCATAAATGAAGGTGAAGAGCAAGAAAAATCGATTACAACTCGATTGATTGCTCACCCTGAGGTGCTAAATTTCTTCTCCTACATTTCGTGATGTTTCTTTCTTTACCTCGTGTGTGTGTGCTAAAAGAATTTGTATCTTGAACTTTTTTTTTATTGCACATCTCTGCAAACGTCTCAAATATGTTCTTCTCCTCAATGAAGAAAATTCCATACTTTATGGGCAAAAGCAGTGGGGAGATGTTTACAAGCCAAAATGAAATTTAATAATTGATTTCTTTTTCTCACAACTTAAATGTTCTCGCTCTCTTGAGAAAGCATTTAAAATAAATTTCCTTTAAATTTTATACATTTTAGCTGTGATTCTTTCGAAGAAAAGAATAGCACAGCTTCTGTGTACCACCTAAAATGCAATGTTGTCCAATCGGGCTCAAACTTGGGATGAGCACGAATTAGGGTCCCCACATTCCAAAAAACGTATGTCAAAAAAAAATTTTCCGGCCGTCCGTCCGTCCGGCCGTCCGTCCGTCCGGCCGTCCGGAACCTTTTGCTAAATTACAAGAGAACGGTAATAGATAGAGACTTGCGGTAAACGGCAAAGTTTAAATATCGACCGGAAGACATCCGATTATGAGGTCAAATCCACCCCCCCACCCCTCCGTCCGCCATTTTGGAACACCCCTAAATTTTGTTTTCGCTATATCTCAGCCCCTGTAATAGCGAAAAATCTGAAATTTTGATATGTTGTAGGGGCCATCAAGAGCTTTCCAACGATACCTCATGTTCGAAAATCGGCCAAGCCGTTTAGCCAATATGGCCGTCACAATTTTTCATCGAAAATCGACCATAACTCAAAAACGGTTTAACCGATTTTGATCAACTTGGGCTCAAACGAAAGATCTCAACAAGCCCTACAACTCTCTAGAACATCAGAAGTTCCAAAAGTGACCACTAGAGGGCCTAAAACCAAAAACTAAATTTTCGATTACTTTTCGATGAATATCTCGGAAACTGCACTATGCATTTTCTTCAAATTTTAATATGTTATAGCTGACTATATTATCTAGCTCCATGCCAAAAATGAAGAAAATCTATGTCGCCGTTCTCGAGATATAGCCTTCCAAAGTTGGCATGTCATATCTCGGGTTCTACAAGTCCGATTTTAATCAACTCAAGCGCAAATGAAAGGTTTCGTGAAGCCCTACAAATGTCTAGAACATTGCAATTTCGAGAAATGACCGCAAGAGGCGCTAAAGTCAATATTTTGCATATCCAAAATTTTCAAGTCTAAATATCTCAAAAACTGTACTATGCATTTCGTTAAAATTTCAGTATGTTATAGCTGAGGTCAAGACCTTTCCAACAACAGGTTATTTAAGAAAATCTATGGAGCCGTTCAAGAGATATAAGGGTTTTAATATTTTATTTCATTAATACGCTAATGCTTTGGCGCCCCGCGAAGCGGGGCGCCTTATATATAAGGCATATAAATATAAATGTAAAGTAAAATATAACGGTAAAATATAAATATATATAGTTGCATGTTTAATTAGTACGCTAACTATTTGGCGCCCCGCGAAGCGGGGCGCCTTATATATAAGGTATATAAATATAAATGTAAATGCAAAGTAAAATATAACGGTAAAATATAAATATATATAGCTACATGGTACAGATTAAGGAGAAAAGGGAATGTACATGGTAAGTTTCACTTACGGGCTGTGATTCTTCCTTCAGAGGCCAAGTTAAATATATGTAAATGCAAAGTCTAATAGATAGCTGCAGAGTATGGATTAATCAGAAAAGGGAATGTACTGGTAAGTTTCACTTACGGGCTGTGATTCTTCCTTCAGAGGTCAGTCTAAGTGTGATATTTGATATAAGTTTGGTGGTGCAAACTCTGGGGAAGGATGACTCGCGCCACGAATCGCAGCCAATGCGCGAGTTAGCCTTCCCCCAGAGTTTGCACCACCAAACTTATATCAAATATCACACTTAGACTGACCTCTGAAGGAAGAATCACAGCCCGTAAGTGAAACTTACCAGTACATTCCCTTTTCTGATTAATCCATACTCTGCAGCTATCTATTAGACTTTGCATTTACATATATTTAACTTGGCCTCTGAATTTTTGTTGTTGCTTGGAGGAAATGTGTTTAAAGGAATTCTCATGCTCGATGTTTGCAAATCGATAACAACATATCTTGTGTCGAAGCTTTAAGTGCTCATTTTGTTCTTTAATATGTTGCTAATTTGTGTCTGATGAGTTTTATTGTGCGAGAAAATTTAGAGTAGATAAAATGTCAGGTAATTAAGATAAATGAGCACCGTATTTTGGAATGAAGAATGAAAGATTTTGATTTCTTGATTGAATACATTTTAGAAGTTTAGTGAAGTATAGAAAAAATCAAGATCTACGATTCTAAAAAAATCTTAGAATTTCATATGAAAAATAAGCAATCAAGAAAAATTAAGATCAAACCAAAGCGTCGCTGGAAAATATAAAACAGTGATTTTTAATTTATTCTATTCTCTTTAATTTATTCTGAACACTTTGTTATTTACAGAATAATTAGTTTTTATTTAAAACTAAAAAAAAAAGATTTTATACTTCATGACATCGAGTAAACATCCTCATTAAACATGATGCAAACAAAATTGAAAATGATTGTTGATCAATTTTAAATAATTATGGCTTCTAACTATTTATAGATAGGTAATTATAGTTATTATATCTGCTGATTAAATATTAATATTTAGTAATGTTTAGGAGATGATCTATAGGCGCAAATTTGTGACCTTTTACGCCTTTTACTTTAGATTCTATAGAATAGGGAAGGATAATCTCAGTCTGATCCTTTGTTCGATTTTTTTGCACTCGATTTTCTTTTATTATTATTAAAAAAATATATTTTTAATTCAAGATTTTATTAGGTAAAAAAAACGATTAATTGAGTAGATTTTTAAATCAATAAGAAGTACATATTTGATCTTTTATTTATTCTAGAAACTTTGATCAAAAATAATCGTTAAAACTATGAATAAGGTTTAAGTCTTCCTTGAGCATTTTTATTCTAAGGTAAAAGCCCTTTAGAGCCTTCAGAGTGAAATTATATTTTATTCTCCATTTTTCTTGTAAATGATTTATCATTGATTTTATGATCAATTTTTATTCTAAATAGATGCAAAAGTGTTTTGAGCATTTTTGCAATTTGTATGCAAATTTAATATTCAATAGACATGCTTTTGAATAGCTGAAGAGCTTGTCACACACTCTTTTCCAGTTTTTGCGAGTTTAATTTTAGAAAAGGTGATTTATTGCCCATCCGGGTTTGACAACAAATTAACTCATCAACATTTGATTTATTATGTTTTTAGTATTGAGTAAAAAATATTAGTCAAAACTATTTCAGAGCTTGACTAATTCCATCTTAAAATTTTTTCATCTTCTGATTATTAATTGCGGAATTGGAAAATTCTTGGAATTAAAAAGAAACTGTTCAGAAAAAAAAATTAAAACCTTTTCATTTGGAAAAAATTGTGATGTCATATTCAGAAAGAACGTTGGAGATAAAAAAAAAGTGAAACTGCGGCCTCTTCATCCGTAATTCCCGTGATGTGGAAGACGATGTGTGTATATAGCACCCACAAGCACATGAAGATCATGTACCATCAATTACCTCATTTGGCCACGACCCTCTCTGAGTGAGGTATTACACCGAAATCGATAAATCATAGAAATAGATACTATTTTGCGCGATTGTATCGAACATTGCCAGCAAATGCGGTTCACCTTTTGGGCACATTATACGTACATAGGTATATAGCAAAGTCAGCATCATTGGCAAGTCACGGCCTAGAAGTCACGATTCTGTGGCAAAATGTGTGATCAACTCCCGTGCATCAGGGCGATTGGGAAGGAATTTCTGCAGTGCATCGTGTGGAGGCAGTAATTCACCTTTTCTTGCGAATTGTTTGCACACAGGGAGCTGTGCCCCCCGCTCCCCTTGGAAGTATTAATGGTGTGTTTCACTCAATGGTATGCTAAACACTCCATTAATCAGAGATAAATCAGACATTGTAGAAATATCGCGCAGAGATAATTCCTTCTTCTCACAAGTTTTCCACCCAACCACAAGAAGTTCCCTATCGCAAGAAATGCAAGAAGTAAAAAAAACACCCATCGCGCTTGTGAACTGAACATAGCATGGAGGAGCGTCCAAACAAAAAAAAAGGAATGAATATTGTGGCGAAGATTGTAGACAAGAAAGAGGCAAAGGAAGCACCTTGAGGAGCTAAGAAATCATCACTTTGGTATTTCAGAATGTACGCGCGTCTGCGATACAATAATGCGCGATGAGGTCATGGATATTTTTTCCAATTTTTCTATTGTAACCTCCCCTCAATTATTTAATAAATATTCTCCAGCGTCGTCAATGAAATACACCGCATGGTCCGAGAGATGAGAGGGGGCTTTTGGGGAGAGATGAAGATGTGCCCACCACATCTTTGCCGTGTGGAATAATTCTTATTATCTCCACAGCATCCATTAACTCTATATCTTTCTTCTTATTGTTTTTTGCAGAAGCATTACCGGCATATCAGGTTCTACCGCCACGAGAAGGTACATACATTATGAAATTACATTGGGAGCAGTTATAGCAATTGATGGCATAATCTGCAAGAATTGACGAATGACAATTGTAGGCATGATTGCGCGCTCTACAGCTCATTAAATTTTCCTCTTCAACCTTTCCATTCTATAGGCTATGTTCCGGTGTATATTCGCTACGGTGAGACGCCACTCGATGAGATTAATCCCAGTTTAGCGGCTGCTTTTCATGAATATGGAATCAGTGCACGGAAGATTAAGTCTGGATTGGATGATGTACGTTGGCAAGTTTAATTATTATTTAAATTGTCCCATTTTCTCACAAAATGAATAGATAATATTACGCCAAGGATGCGCCTATGAATGAATCAGAAAGGATCTCTGTGCACAAAGTGTGAGGAGAAGGAGTTTATTCATTTTTAGGGCTTACATAAAATTATTTGAAGATTCCCTTCTTATAAAAAAGAATGTTTTTCATGAATTTTCTTAGAATATAAATATGAGCAAACCTCTTTGATGAAATTTAATATTTTTTTGCGTTTTTCAATGCAGATTTTTTTGAATGTTTTAAAATAATCTTTTTATCAAAAGTTTTTTCTTATAAAATAAATTAAAGACTTGAAGATTTCTATCAAACGTAATTTTTGAGAAATAAATATGAACACATTCTCTTCACGCCGTCTTTAGTCATCAAGAATTCTTGAGAAACGATTAAAAGACTGAAATGAATATGTCGTTGATTGTGTGAAGAAGACAACATTAAAGCTCACACAACGAATGCTTTTATAAAATGTATAATTTATGCCAAATTTATGCTTGCAAAACGATGCATTCAGTGACCTTACAAAATATTTCTGCAAAAATAACTTCTCAACCATACTATGGTGCGCTAATGGAGGTTATTTAAACAAATTCCCTTCAAATGTTCTTTTTTTCTTAATGCTTTATTTCTATTGAAAGTTCTGCAGCCAAAAAAAGCTCAATATGCAAAAATATAATAATTCCCTCATTGTATTTTTGATAAAACACCGTGAAAGGATAAATATGACGCATGCATAGAGATGAAATTTTCATGCAAAAAAATTGACCAATATTGTATTATTATTTATTTTGTACCTGCCAATGTTTATGGTAATAGAAAGAATTAATAAAAATTTATATGATAAAATTAAAATTCCGAAAATTCACTTTAATTGCGTAAAGTTTTAATTACTTAATTACTCGTGCCTTTCTATCAAGAATTGAAAGAAAAAAAAATAAAAATCAGTAAAAAGAAATAAAGATTAAACCCCAATTTTGAAGAGAACTTGATCAAGTTTATCATAAGTTTATATAAATTAAGATATTCAGTTTTTAATTAAATTAAACAGTTTGAGCTAATAGCCCGCACGTACACTTTTAACTTTCTTTGTAAGGAGAGACATGCGTTAGATATTTTACGCACTTTACGCATTGATAGTGAATTCTTTTAATATGTTTCTCTGTGCGTACAATCGGTGCATAAAATATTGTATTTATAACGAATTAAACTCTAATTAACTGATGCAATTAAATATATCAAATTACCTAATTAGCTTAACTAAACAATGTATAATAGTTTAAAACATTAAAACAACATGCATACATGTTTATGCTCCCACCCACTTTATTTTTATTATTGTAATAAATATTGTATACATATTATTATGATTATTTGCTGCATGATTAATTAATGAATGAGCATGTAAATTAAATGATTACCTTATTTTCCTATTTGAGTGAGATTTAATAATGAAAAGTGAAATTTTAAATTAATTTGTATGGAGAAAAATTTCATGATTTGCATAGAAATTCAGATGATTTTTTGATAAATTGAGAATTGAGAAAAATCGTTGCCTAAAGATCTTAAATTCCTCTTAATATAAATCCTCTTAAAGTACCTTGACTTTGTCCTTGATCGATAACTTCAACATATAATAATTCTTTATTTGAATAAATTATCAATATTTCAGCAAATGATGGGAGATCAACCACAAACCAACTCAAATACAAGCGAAGAGTCAAATGATACGTCCGAGGAGAAGCAACCCACCAAGCCATCGAGTACGGTAGAACCTACCGCTGCTGAGGTTGTGGATGAGGTCAAACCTCAAGCTTTGGATGCTGCAGAAGAGGCGAAAGTTTAACTTATTTCACAGTGAGAGACAGAGAGTTGTGTAATGCAGGGAAATTATAGAGTTTTAGTCCAAATTTATAGAGAGCACAATATTCTCCGTAATTGAATCTCATGCACTACGTAAAAAAAATACTTTAATGACTGTAGTTTACAAAATCTTTTTTTTTACACATAAATTACAGAATAAATGAAAAAAAAATATTGCTCTACTTTTTCATATTGCCATATTATCCATCTCTTTAGCAGCTTTGGGGTGTTTTAGGGATGGTGTCTATCTGATGCTGATAAATTTGGAGAAAAACAGGATGTGAAGACGACAAAAGTTTCCTTATTTGCCAAAAGCTCTGCTTGGAAAAAATAAATCACTCACCCAGATGGGTGAGAAAGGGGTGGTTGGTAGGAAAGTTTTCTTGTTCTGCAGGAGAAAGGCAAAATTGTAGCATTATCGGGTATATTCATCAACAGGTATGGCTTTTTGGCATTTGCGGTGGTGTTGCAAGTTTGACATTTATCCTTCTTTTATGAACTCCACTTGTTTAATTAATAGTTTCATTATAAAATTATAAAATTAACCTAAAATGCTTAAAAAATATCTGCTTTTCAAAACATATTCTTATTCGAAATTCGAAAGAATTTATTAAGGAAGCTTTTAGAAAGAATATAGTTCTTAACCGTAAAACAATGCACAATGCAATGCATAGTACCTTTTCTTTAATTTAATTAATTAAATTATTCATCGTTTATTTGAAATTAATCAATATTTGGTTATTTAACCCATAAATTATTTTTTCTTTGTCTAATTTACTCGTTTTCTTATTTGACAGCACTGCCAAAAGTTCCTCTATTTAAGAAGAATTTAACGAAGTTTTTCAAGTTCTTTTGCTAAATTTTAATTAGATATAAATCAAAGAAGAGGCTTGAAAATTCCTGAAATTATTAAATCATCTCTTAACTTACCTTGAGCCTGCTCTATATACTTTATTGATTCTAACAGAATTAAGTGAAGAAAGCTCTTCAATTGTGCATAATTAACTGCAACAAGCGATCCTTTTCACAAAATTTCTGCATAATATTTTCTAAACAATCCCTATTATGTATGTACATAGAGGCATAGTGAAATTGTTTCCCAATGTAGGCTCGAATATTTGATAATAACCAAACCTTTAGAATGGATGTAGATAAAAGGAAAATCCTTCGAGGCCTTTTCCCCATCTAAAAGCAATGCAATGTTTACCCGAATCCCCCCATAATGGTACCCCGCACACATGTTTAGTGGCGGGTACACCACAAGTTTCTCTTTTCACATCACTTCAGGATGTTTCGGAGGAGGGACCATCATTGAAATTTACATGAAAATCACATTGGATGAAAATGACACGGTAATTCACCTCAATATTAACCCATTTTTCTCAATTTCAGGAAGTGTCATCGTACCACCCACGCAGCAGTCGCCAATCCACCCACAAACGATGCTCCCCCAGCCTTTCGATTTTCGTGCTTATTTTCTTCTGCTTCGTCCTTCGTTTCACAGAACAGTCAATATTTAGTTTTCAAACCCTCCCGGAATCCGGATGGTGGACTTGGCGTGAAGAGTGGGTGTGGGCGTGAAAAATAAATTGGCAGATTTTCATTTATTCCAAGTATACGTACCAGGGCCCCCAGCCGCACACTGTAACGGCGGTGGCGGCTTGATTTTGTATAAGCACCGGCGGCGGTGGCTTGAAAAAAAATTTTTTTTTCCAATAATCGGCGGCTGCCGCTTGATTTTCTGTAACCATCGGCGGCGGCGGCTTGAAAAAAATTTTTTTTATCGAAACGCGGCGGCTGCGGCTTGAAAAATCGCATCGGCGGCTGGCTCAAGCGGTTTGAATTTTGGCGCATAATAAATTTAATAAAGCCCATTAAAAAAAATTTTCCTTGGGATTGTTTTAAAGAAAAGCGTCCGAGTAAAATGCATTTATGCATTTATTTAGTAAAATTGAGTTGAAAAAGTGGAAAATTCCCGAATTTTGTTATCTTTTACAAACATTTTCCACTTTGACCATTTTCTTACCTAAAATATTGAGGAATTTTCCCACTTGAAGACTTTTGTTCTCTTCGATGTCATGAATTTTCACTTTCCATGAAAATCTCACTTAAGTATATTCGCAAAAAACACTTTTCATATATAAAGTATGTATTATATCCGCATTTTGGAAATTTCATGGCAACTGGGTCATTTTCCTGGCCCAGAAAAATCGTTTTTCCTCTTCTTTCTTTCTACGAAGATAATTTTCCAATTTTCACACAATTTTCATACATAAAAAAAACTTTATCATAAATCTCTAGAAAAATCGCCTTATTGCTGCGTGCGCTGGTGAGTACTCACACATGCGCGCATGCTATGTGTGTATTTGCTCCTTCCTCCTGCAAGCGTGGTGTGTAAAACTTCATATGGAACTTTTGCTCATACGCCGGTATCGGTCGCCGAGATGACGTATAGCGTAGTGGTTTTATAGCTTTTGGTCTCGGGATCAAATCTCGCCAAATAATTTTTTTTTCACATTATGTTTTTTTTTCTTTTACACATTTATGTCATGTTTAATGAGATAATTAATTACGTTTATTTAATTCGCTCTAATAAATAAAAGAATTTTCGGAATAAAAAGAATTAAATCTTACCCTTAGCGCACTAAGCATTAGAAAATCTTTTATAGTAACATAAATTAATTTCTGAGCGATAAAATCCCATCTCAAGTTCCAGAATATCCATTTTTATTTTAAACAATGCGACGTGCCCGAAGATTATAAACCATATTCCTATCTTTTAACACAGGAGTATGGTTCATAATCTTCGGGAGCGTCGAATGCGAGACAATTTGGGGAAAATTCAAGAACTTTTAGTAAGTTTTTTGGTCACTTCTGTTTCGTAAAAAAGAAGTGATTCTTATATATCTTGGCGGTCCTGCTGACTACAAGAATTTTTTTTCTTGATTTCATCCCAAAGAGTCAGAACTTCCATGTTTTGGACAAGTTCTTAATGAAAAAAACATGTTTTTTTAAAGTTAGATTTGTGGTTATTTCACCGTGTTATTTTCTTTTTCTATTCACCCAATAATTCTTTAGGAGAGTAAAAATAATTTTTTAAACAAAAACTAATAAAAGAAAAAGATCCTCTTTTCTTTCTTTCTTTCACAACAAAAATTAATTAATTAATTAATCTACTAGAATTCGTTTCTTTCTCCTTCAAAATATTTAAATGATTTAAATATTTCTTTACAAGAATAAAAATCATTCCTAATTCAAAAAGTCAAGAAATAGAAGTGACCAAAAAACTTACTAAAAGTTCTTGAATTTTCCCCAAATTGTCTCGCATTGTTTAAAATAAAAATGGATATTCTGGAACTTGAGATGGGATTTTATCGCTCAGAAATTAATTTATGTTAATATAAAAGATTTTCTAATGCTTAGTGCGCTAAGGGTAAGATTTAATTCTTTTTATTCCGAAAATTCTTTTATTTATTAGAGCGAATTAAATAAACGTAATTAATTATCTCATTAAACATGACATAAATGTGTAAAAGAAAAAAAACATAATGTGAAAAAAAAATATTTGGCGAGATTTGATCCCGGGACCAAAAGCTATAAAACCACTACGCTATACGTCATCTCGGCGACCGATACCGGCGTATGAGCAAAAGTTCCATATGAAGTTTTACACACCACGCTTGCAGGAGGAAGGATCAAATACACACATAGCATGCGCGCATGTGTGAGTACTCACCAGCGCACGCAGCAATAAGGCGATTTTTCTAGAGATTTATGATAAAGTTTTTTTTATGTATGAAAATTGTGTGAAAATTGGAAAATTATCTTCGTAGAAAGAAAGAAGAGGAAAAACGATTTTTCTGGGCTAGGAAAATGACCCAGTTGCCATGAAATTTCCAAAATGCGGATATAATACATACTTTATATATGAAAAGTGTTTTTTGCGAATATACTTAAGTGAGATTTTCATGGAAAGTGAAAATTCATGACATCGAAGAGAACAAAAGTCTTCAAGTGGGAAAATTCCTCAATATTTTAGATAAGAGAATGTTCAATTTTGCGGAAAATGTTCATGAAAGATAAGAAACTTCATTACCTAGAAACTTTCCTTTGTACCTCCTTGGTTAAGAAATAATTTAGTTCGAATTTGATTAATTTTCTTAGTATTAATATTGCGAAAGACTCCGGCGGCGGCGGCTTGAAAAAAATTTTTTTTTTCAATAGTCGGCGGCGGCGGCTTGATTTTCTGTAACCACCGGCGGCGGCGGCTTGAAAAAAAATTTTTTTTTCCAAGACTCGGCGGCGACGGCTTGAAAAATCGCATCGGCTGCCGGCTCAAGCGGCTTGAACCGTCGTCGGCTGGGGGCCCTGATACGTACCCGGACCACTTCCGAATGAGACGTGTTTTCACTCTACACGCAAGAATTATCCTTTTCTCCAATCTGATTTTGTGTTTGCTCAGCGATTGGCTTCACCATCGAATTATACTTAACTTTTTAAAATTTTGCTCTCTCCTAAAAATTCCCTCGTATTTATTCTGGGCAGGAAATGAGACAGTCATCGTAGGTAATTCGCTCCACTCTGGTGGGAATTGATATTCCATTGCGACACACTCCTTTTCGGCCAACAACGTTGGGCCAATTTATGGTGAGGCAGGAAGCGGAAAGAGACTTTTCCGTGCCTTTGGTGGCACTTTCGCGTTCAAAGTGTCACAAATCCATGACCCATTTCCTCGTTTTTTGGCTGCGACCATTCAATTCGTTCCACTTCATCGAATTGCAGCTTGTCACCACACACCCCCGCAAAAGAAAAGCTCCTTCCGCATGCGGGAAGCCACCTCGCACCAGCCTATCTGATGTGATCCAGCAAACTTTCACCAAGTGTACATGATTGGAATTTTGCAGTATTCTCTTCAGTTATTCAGGCAAAGTTTGTCTAAAGGTTGAGATGTTTAAAAAATCATGACCAAAAAGCACATCAATATGGAAGGCGGATGGTCTCAAAGAAAATCGGCTGAAGTTTCATGGTAAAAGTCTTGTGGGGATCTGGGGAAGCTTGTTAGTCTCCCATTATGCAGAACGGATGCAGAGGAATGTTTTACGGTATTATTAAACTTTTAAAAGATTTAATAGGACTATTGAAAATTCAGTGAGGTTCAATAGAGCATCAATTTAATACTTTTAACAGATTGTTGTATGGAGCTTTTTTGAAAGCTTTTGTTCTTTTTATATTTTAGTACTGTGAATAATTCTTTTGTGTTTAGAAAAAGCACATTTAAATATTCAAAAGCTCACAGGATACTAAATTTTTCACAACTTTAAGAAGCTTCAAGAATCCAACATCAAACCATCCTTTAAAAGACTTTTCTGTTGCTCATAAAAAATTGCCAAAAAATGTTTTTAAGACAGTTCAGGATAATAAATGGAACGTGAATGCACATAAATCAATAAATGGTCGTCTTGGAGCCATTTCTGTTTTACAAGAGAGAAAAAAACTGTTGAAATTTCTTTCTCTTTATTTCTGGCAAACTTTATGATAGGAAATTAATATTAAAAAAAATCTGTGAAAGGAAAGTTCTCAATTTATCCTGATATTGTATATTGTATGTGGCTAGAAGAATGCATTGGATGAGGTTTATCAAATTGCTTATTTTGTGGAGGAACTTTGCCAGTGTTTTGGGATGGTTCGATGGCGTAACACGATGAAGAAGTCAAGAACTCGAATATGTAGTTATTCCACGAATTTTCGCATCCCCTTCCTTTATTTATATGTACGTATATATATCCTTTTTACCCACAAGCCAGAAGGAGTAGAAGTGTACCACAACTAAATTCCGCACTGGAAGTGAGCAATAAAGATGGGAAGAGAAGCCAGCATAGCGTCAGAAATAGTGGCAATGGTGGAGTCAGTAAAGATAATTTCAAATTGATTGTGGTATTATTTTGACCCAGTTGTGGAATTTGAATTGAATGCAATTGAATTGGTGAACATCTCGCATAAATTTCTTCGCAGAGACCCAGAAACACTCGTTGAGGGAAGATTATTTCTTCAATTTAGAATAAATGTGCAAATTGTGAGGCCATTGCCTTCAAAATCTTCTTTGCTCATTGTCCGGGAAATGTTTGAATTTTCCTCATTCCCCCACCCAACCCCAATGCTGCAATATATGTGTGGGAAAAGTATCCAATTTGAATTTAAGTTCTGCAATTCGTCTCACATCACATGCATCAATGATTTTCTCTTTCATCCATCATGATAGTTCGTCATTTTTTTCTTCTTCGACAAATAAATAAAGAAAATTCACAGAGATTTATCAACTTGCAGAACTTCTTCAGTTTCAACGGTTAATTCAAAGTGAAATATACAGCATTTACTGAACTCAACTTCTTTCTCAAAAAATCTTCTTCAAATCAATATTTTATGTATTGATTCACATGCTCAGAAAATACTCGGAAATGGAGAAAATTTAATTTTTTTCTTATGCTTTTTAATAAGCATAAATATTCTCAGATTACTTTTAAATTGATCTGCGAAAACTATTTAGTATATAAACGAATTCTCTGCCAACAATTTAATAAATATTCTATAAGTGGAGCGTGCAAGCGTTCAATTACATCCAGCATCAGCGTGAAAATAATGAATTATTTTTCATAGAATTTTATGTTAAATATTTGGCAAACATTTCGCATTGTTCGTCTTTAAGAAGAATGTTCAATTTATTTCATTGCCAAATTCAGCAAATTTTTCTTATTATTCTCTTTTTTGGCGAGAGTATCAAAATTGTCGCATGGAAAATTAATGGTACTCACTTAAAAGTGTAAAGGAGGTTATTCGTTCCTGTGTGAGAAAACCCCTCATTCGTGGAAATAATCGAAACATTCAAATCTAAGAAATCATCAAAGATCCTTCGTATTTCCTCCTTGAACAGCAAAGAATAACCAGCACAGATTTGCCTAAAATTCAAATAATGACGTCATTTAGATGTTTTCTGTCTCTTTCAATGCGTGAAGCATAAAATTACATTGGCATATGTGTGAAAGTTAGCCTTTCGCCCTAACAGCGTTTCATTCAAGAATTTCCCTGAGAAGTTTATTAAATATTAAAAAAAAATCATTTTTTATGACTTATTCAATTTTTATTCTTACCTCATCATATTCCCCACATCAATTATACTTTCACGGTAATAAATTAATCTTCTAAGAAAAACTGTTTATATGGAATCTTTGAGAATGGTTCACTCACAAGGTTGCCAAAGAATTGTCCGGTTATTTTGTTGAGAATTGGCTTCATTGTGTCAAAGAGAATTTTCCAGTTTTTATTGAAGAACTCATTTGCACTATCCCCGAGAACTTTGTCACCATTGAAGAGATTGCCGAAATTGAAATAAATTCTGAGGGAATAAATTAAAAAATAAAAGGAAGGAATTTTTAAATTAGACATAAAAAATTGGATAATTCTGAATGAAGAGTGAAATTTTACCTGGATGTTGTAAATTTAGTTCTATAATTCTCCAATTTCATGTACTTCTCATTGTTCCTCTCCACCAGCTTGACCGTTCCATTCCAAAAGTAATCATAATTGAGAATTGTATCGTTCATCTTTCCTTGTTCATTTAGTGGGATTGAGAAGAATTCCCCGCGAAGCTTATAATCCGCACTCAGAGTTATTTTGGGTATTTTATAGTGAAATTCGAGCTTGGTCGGATTTTCCGTGAAGCCCCTAAATGGTTGTTAAAAATTTAAATTAAAAAAAATTATTAATTTTAATTAAATACTAAGCAGAGATTTTTTTTAAACTTACTCAATTTTGTAAATTTTTGCCGTTGAATATCCATAAACTTTCAGATTTTTTAAATACAATTGGGCAGTCAATGCTCCACTTGAGATTTTCTTCACATCAGCTGTTTCATAAACGAGTGGATCAATCGTCGGTATGCCCAATTCTTTCACACCATTTGAATAATTTGCAATTATTGTCGAAGCGGTCTCAAGAATACACGCAGAATCACCATAGTGGCACTTTTTAATACCCTCTGCTAAATGTTCACAAAAATACATTATTTATGATAAAATTTATAGATTTTTAAGCATTTTTTTTTAATTAAAAAAAATTCTTACGTAATTCTGCAAAGGATAGAGATAAAATGCCAAAAAGTATCGGAACTTTATACACAAAACTCCGCTGACTCCACATGATGTTACTTTGTCGGAAATTCTTTGAAAAGTAATCTCAATCGTCTCAATCTCACAATTCTAAATAACTTTTTGTATTTGTTCTAAACTACCCCACTACTTGTGTAATCCATTTTTTTTACGTCAAGATGCTCAATAAATTAATTCAGATGGCATAAAAAATCCACAGGGTAGTACAAAAGAAATGAGGGGACTTTTCTATGTTAATTAAAATATTTTATTTCTTTTAAATTAAGAAAATTTAGTAAAATAATTTCTCTAGATTATGTCAAAATAAGGAAGTGAATCATACAAAAAAATTGGAAAAGCTTTTAAATCTATTTTAGCACGATAAAAGACAATTGTTTAAAAGAAATTATTTTTAAATTTCAAAAAAAGTTCTTTATTTCAACTTAAACAGCATTTTAAAAAAAAAATTTTTTTTGTAAAATTATGAAGAATTAGTATGTAATGAATAATCTTAATAAAATGATTTTTCTTCTTCTGACTCTTTCTCCATATTTTCATACATAGAGAAAATAAAAGTATTAAGTAGCACCCTGTGAAAGCATATGCGCTTATATAAAATGCAACAAATTAATTGCGTGTATGATTGTATGCAAAATATGGAATGTGTTTAATTGTTGTATCTATAGGAAATCACTACAAAATAAAGATCGAAGTTTTTTTTTTGTTGGGAAAAACTCTCTATTCGTTTCGGAATTTTCATCATTAATAAATCTTGTATATTTCACTGTGAACAAAATAATAAAGCTTTAAATTGACAATTATCTTATTTTGCATTGATTCGGAAATATTTTACGAAAAATTCACAAAATAAAGTTTCTTAATTAATTTATTCATTCGGTTGAGCTCATTTCTCAAGACTAACTAAAATAATTAAGAAAACACCTTTTATTATTTTTCCATCCTACAGTGTATTTCAATGTCATTTTACGGTCGTGCTTTTGTGACTTTTGTGAAAATTTTATTTTAAAAAATCCACAGAGGGTGGCAGCTGCGTGGAAAATGTTATTAAATGAAAATAAATTTTCCCCACATAAGTTTCTTTCTGTGCACTTTTTTGCAAATAAAAAAGCTTCGCAAAAGTATACAAAAGGGTTGTTGTGCCCTTCACAATAATAAACTTTTAATTACATTTTAATGAGAAATACTTCACTACATATTATTCAATTTTACAGCAAGGAACGACATTTTAGCTTATTTGTTGTGGAAAAGTGTAAAGAATAAATCATGATAAATGCAGGAGAAAATCTCTGTATACGCATAAGTTCTCATTAAATTCCATTTGGTTCGTGGTACGACGTATTAGGGTGGAAGATGCTGCAATTTTAATAATTCAACACTTACATCGCCACAGCAGCGGAAACAATTCCATCGGTGATTCTTGTACGATTGCTCTTGTATTGCATGTTGTACTGCATAATGCACAAAATAGTTACCCTTTTGCATAAATCTCCATTATCCTTCTACGCGGCGGTAGGGGGGAAGGAAAATTTCATTTGTTCCAAAGGCAAAATGCAACAGTGCGAAAAGGGAAAATGAAGACAAATTGATAGAATAACAATTTCAATGTGAAAATCCACAGAAAAATTTAATATTTCTTCCTTTTCATTTTCTTTATTGTAATGCAACTTTCTTATAACGATATATAATTTTAAAATTGATTCCTCAAATTTATTTAAATACTCACGTAATCCTAGATTTTTTCTTTTATCTTTTTTTTAATAAATAAATTAGTTCCCTTATTTTCTACAATCAATTCCAAAGTGAAGAACTTTCGTGTTTTTTTTTCTTAAATATTTTATTATACCAAAAATTTAATACCCTCAGCAAGAGAAGAGAATTTATTGCTAAAACTTTTGAAGAATTTTGATTTTTTTTAAAAAGGTTTCTTTTGATCAGTAAAATTAGTCTTTTGGCCAACTAAAAAGAAAAATTAATCAGGCTTTTACATTGAAATTAGAGAATTTTGATATTTTATATCTACATTATTTTAAAGTTTGACGTTTCTCGTTTAACTATTAACATATATTATTTCTAACGTTAGACGTTTCTTTTCTAACAATTGACATTTCTTTTCTAATATTTATCGTTTTTCGTCTAAATTTCGACATTTTGCATATCTTTTCGAACGTTTGACGTTCTTTTTACTAACCTTTAACATTTCTTTAAAAATGTTTGACAATTCTTCTCTAACGCCTAACGTCTCTTTTTAGCGATTGACGTTTATATATTTTCTGATTAAAACTAAAACATTTTTCTGTCCAAGAGATGCTTTTTTCGATCAAAAACCTTATTCCGTTTTTTAGCAACAAATTCTTTCAAAGTTCATTTTCTTCTCTTGCACGAGGGCACCATGAAAATGTTAATTTTGAATTTTTCATCTTGAATTTTTTACGGTTTTTTTTCTAGCCTATATGGTTGACACAATTCCCTCGAAATGACACAATTTTACGTTTCTTTTTTCTTTATTAAAATGTTAAATGCATTTTGCGTTTTTTTACGAGATTTTACGAACACATTGCTGTGTGGTTTTCCTAAAAGCCAAGTGTTGGTCACACCGATGTGGTGATTTGTTCAACAACCTGGAGGGGTTGGCCACCTGAGTAGCAGTTACCTGTTGATGGCCAGGCGCATCGACCCGTCGCCCAGTGGCAGTCACAGCCGTGCGATGTGAATGCCAAACCTTCGGGTACGGAGCGGCTACGTGAAGGATGCCCCTGGAAGCCATTTATATTGCACTGGGATCTGTGGATGTCGCACCTATGTGAAACAAAAGGGCGATTCAGTCTTTTCGGATGTACAAGAGGCTGGTCGGGTGATGATTGATGGGTTTTGTGTACCACCCACGCAGGAAAATGAATAAATATGCCAGCAGTGTTCTGCCTCTGAAGTGTCTTTGGCCCAGATTTGCGTCAAAATGGGGAAAGTTTTCCAGCTCTATGTTATTTTATGTATGAAAACTTGTTACTCTATTCAAATTTGTTGTCATAAAAAATGTTTTTTTTTAATCATAATTCTTTTTCTTTTTATGAAAAAGAATTCTTTTCATGAATAATTATAAAAAGAACACTATAATAGTATTTTTTTTTAGATTCTCGTAGTGGAGCGGGTTAAATCATTATTCTTGACTGACGTATCGATGTATTGCGCAAATTCATGGGTTCAAATCTCGCCACGTTTCATCAAATTAATTTTTTTATAAGAATAAGAAAAAAAAATCTCTAAGTATTACAAGTATTCAGATCCAGGAACATTTTCCAAATATTCTAAGAAATATTCTCATTGGAGAATGTTTTTTTTTTTAATATTCGTTAAATATTTGTCTAATAAATCTATTACGCCAAAATTACAAATATTTTTTAAATCTTCTTTAATATTAATTTTTCGAGAATTTTTCATTTAAATTTCCCCCCATTTTTTCTCATTTAAAACATTCAATATAAGTCAGATATTATCGTCTTAAAGATCAATTTAAATCAGCTCAATGTATTCAATGGTTGATTGATTTATTCAATTTTCGGCAGAAAATATTATTATGTATTTAACATCATTGAATTTAACGCAATGTAGGGGAGCTTTTTACACCAATATGAAAATAATGTATACATAGGTATATATAATAAAATTCTATGCAAGAGCGATGGAGGGAGATTGATAAGGAGCGAGAGTAAGGTATAACAATGAAAAGCGTACTATGTAATGTATTTTACCTTGAATAGCATCGATCGATTTGGTTGTGGGCCTGATGACAGGAGTGTGGCTGCTGGATGTAGTCACCCCACATGTGATGGGGAGATTGGAAGGCAAACGAGAGGCTTTTGTGCAACCGCCCATGATTTGAACCAATTGTTCCATTGGGACACACGCCGTTGCCGTAGCGGTGCTGCCGATGAAATTGGTGGTGTCCACTGGGACACCCGCCATTCGTCATACTTGTGTAGGGGCTATGGTACCAGGGTGCTCCAAAGCGCGATGAGTAGCTACGGTTGAGCAAGTCGGGGCATTCACTCGATGATACTGGCCCAGTGCAGTGGGACGTAATTGACCTGCATATGAGCTCACAGTGAATTTTAATGTATAAAATGATGCAGAGGAAGGCCACCCACGCATTGACTTTGGAGTGCAGGACAAACTTCACGAGGATGGATATGTACACACAACTTCTTCTTGAACAATACAAAGCATTTATGCTAATTTACTTTGCAGATTTTCAACAAAGAGGTATATGGGTGTATGCTTAATGAATAAAGTCAATTTGCTGATGGCCTTTCTTTGACTTCCGAATTAACTGTTCATTCTATATAATGAAAGAAGCTTAATATCTGTTTATTTATTTAAATTAGCTGATTTTTTGTGCCTTGCACCTCACGCGAAATGAGAGATAAATCAATAGATGCGAAGAAGAAGCTAATGGAAATGTGAAATACATAAAATTAACTCACCCATTTGCTGAATACTTCGATAAGTTCTGTCTGCCATCTGGGTAGCCGACAAAGAAGAGGAGAATGGAAGCAATGGCAGTGGCGGCTGAGCAAATGTAGTAGCCAGCTCTACCGTATCTGTGACTGGCATCATTGAGGAAAGCTGCCATTGGGACACCAAGGAGGACAGGCAGAGATTCAGCACTCTTGATGAAACCCCATGATTTGGTGAAGTGCTTTGCCCTCACCCGTTCCAACGTGAGCATCTTGAGGGTGTACCGATAGCCACCCAAGCCCAGACCATATGTCCATGCCAGGAGGCAGAGACTCCTGTAGCCGGACACCGCAGACAGGATCAATATCGAAATGGCAGCCAGTGTCAGACATCCCTAATTGACAGTGAGATTAAGAAGGGAGGATTTCACAAGAGCCATTCATCCCCCAATGGAGGGATTCTTTCGGTAAAAGTTTCAGGATTTTTCGGTGACTTTGGAGGGAGGGGTACGTCACACAGATTTCACCCACAACGTGTAGCCACCACCCCACGTAGCAACTTCTCTCGCCCACACATTAATTATTTGATTTATTGGATGATACTTCAGATAGAAGTGTGGCAAACTCTCGTGAAAATTATTTTTCTTTCTCCCTCCCGCCAAAGTTATTTTCCCCCAACTTGAGAATTTTATCAGTTTGGGGATTTCACGACGCTTTTCACCCGCAAATATTGGATTTTTCATCCATTTATGAACCTCTCTTGAGAGCTTTTACACGAACTCGAGAGGCGTGTGAGAATTTGTTCTAAATTTCCTAACTTTATATTAAAGAAGTTTATTCAATTTATTACCTTCTCCTATACATTATTAATATCAAGTAAATTTACACAAATTAACACCTTATTTATTTACAATTTTACGGGTTTTTTTTAAATGAATTAAATAGAATTTTTAATGACTAAAAAGTTATTTAATAAAAATTTCGTGAGAAAGTTTTCTATTTTAACTTCTTTTTGGAAAACTTTATTTTACACATTTAAAGGCAAAAGCTCAGAAAAAGCTCGAAAAGTCTATTATGTATTAAAATATATTCGAAAACTTTTTCAAGGAAAAATTCTTTGGAAAATTTTCTTTCCATAAGAAAATTGCAGAAAAATTTACTTTCGAAGAATTTTTTTCAAGACGAGTTTATATAAAAACTTTTAACAGTAGTAAATCTCTTAAAAGTTTATGGAAAATTTAAAAGAAGAAAAATTCTTTTAGTCATTATATTTCCAAAAACATACAAATAATTTATCATAAAAAAATATAAAAGCAAGAAATTTCCTTCAAAAGTGTCCCGTTGAAAATTTTTCATAAAATTCAGAGACAGAATAAACCTATAAAAATAAATTTCACCTCTTACTAATAAATATTTCATGAATTTTATGAATAATGGAAAAATCGTGAATCAAAATGCATTTAATCAAAATAAAATTCATTCGATTTATGGTCAATAAAATTAACATTTAATTATCATTAAAATAAAATGAAATATTGAAGTTATTTCTCACCGTTTTAATCGAATTATTCAATTTTATAGAAATGAAATATATCTGCTAATAAATCTGGATTTTCGTTACAATTCATTATCTGTATAAACAATGCAATGTGAAGCGCTATTAATAAATCTTATTAAATATTGTTTTATTGTAATGCAAAATTATCATTATCGGTGTAAATGTAATGAAGAAATTGAGCAGAAAATTTCTGCGTAAACTTCCAATTCATTTAATCTTTAACATCCCCTTTGATCTCTCCAAAGTTCAATCCAACTTATTAGTCACAATAAATTAGATTAGGGTTTAATAAATCTATTTGTGGATAGACGTGGGGATATCAATGGTTAAGAGAACATAAAGTGCTCTTTGTACCCATTAAATAGTTTGCTTTTGATTAAATTGCACCGAGAACTTTGAAAGTCTCTCCGTCGCATCATCTAATTAATATTCCGGAGAGTTTTCCAATAAATAAAGCTCAGTGTGTGATTTATCGGAGCAATGGAATCTTTCTCTCATTCACAGAGCTCTTTTCATCTCGCCTCCTCTCCCTGTATTGTAGCAACAATTGGATTGGTTTGCCTCTTCGCTCTGGGTTCCACACAGGATTTGCACGAGCAAATAAATAGGATGATGGGGGTGGTGGTTTGCACACAGAATGAATTGAGGGGTTATGTATGTATGTAGAACACTGACCTGACAAACGTATTGGCGAGATATGCTAAATTTCCTGTAGGACAGTCTGCACACACGATTAATTGTTGATCCACTGGCCACAACTCCAACAGCAATGGACAGGCCTAAGAAAGTCTGCACCAATACCAAATCCTGCATATCGTAGCTCTCTTGGTAACCATGGAGGGACTGGAAAGATTATTAAATTCCTTTTAAAATAGCTTTCATTGCTTTAAAAAATTCTGGAAAGCTCTTAAATTAAAATTTACTGAAAAAGGAAATAAGATACAGAAGTTACATACAAAAGAGGTTTTCTCAGGTTCTTCTTATTAATTTTAAAAAAATCGTTTAAATTTTATTGAAAATTAAAGTTATGCTAGTTTAATCTCCAAACAAACTACTTTGTGCAATAATTTCATTGTAGGTATTGTGTTAATTATGCTTCAAACGGACACCTCTCTATACCCCAAAATTAGGATAAATACATAATTTGAAAGCAAAATATAGACTTTTGTGTTAAATTATGGCTCTGGGCCAATCGTTATATACCCGCGTTTCTATGCAATATATAAATAAAATTACATAAAAACAACCCATTGTATGCTCAGGATATTTATGTTTTACCTTGCAATCCGAAATTGTCCCGAATTGAGAGGAATATTTTATGATGAAAGTGATGCCTAAAAACATTCCTGTACATGAGTATTTGCTGCAGAGGAAGGTGAAAGAAAGACTAGCACGTATCTGGCGGAAGTTCTTTCGTGAATTCACAAAATGAACATGGCATTATTTTCCTCTTTTTTCCCACCAAAGGGGTTTATGTTTTTTTCTTTTTCTTCACATTGCATGATTCTCAATTCCGAAAGGTAGTAAATTTTCTATTTGAACGGGGGTTTTTTAAACGAATTTATTTTTCAACTGTTGGATTTATTCGTTGGTTGTGGGAAAATAGAAAAATAATCTCTGACCACAAAACTACATATTCTATGTTTATACTTTTATAATTTTAATTGGAAGAAACTTTCAATGGAGAAAATTTATGAATTTTTCAATGAATAAAATATGTATGTTAACCCACATTGACCGAGATTTTTTAAACTATTTTTTTATAATTACTTTAAAATTAAAAAAAGGCTATTTTGAAGCAAAATTTTTATTCTCACAAAAAGAATTTTGTGAAACTAAATATTCTATACTATTTTTAAGCACTCAGAATCAATGAAATAAAATTGCCGAAGTTTCTAAAAATTACAAAGAGACAATTTGGGTTAATTTTTACTTTCTGGTAAATTTTTTTTCATGATTGATTTGAACATTAATTTCAATTGAATAAAACTCTTTCACAAAAACTCATTCGAAATAAATTTTATCACACATTTTTCTTTTCATTTTATTAAGAACATCCCCTAAAGGACTCCAAGGGTTCCCGACAGAAAGAAATTAGAAGCAAAAAAAATCACTTAAACTTCCACGAACTTGGGCACGGAAAATCTGCTTAAACTTTTACACTGAGGCGGAAAAGAAAATTTATTAAAGAGAAAAGTGTTTGAAATTGCTACGAGTTTTGTATATACAGCAAAATTAGGTTTGTGGTTTGTTTTTCTTCAATCCTTGTGAGCCTTTTTTTGCGTGCAATTTTGCGTTCATTGACGGAAATATTAAAACAAATTTATGGGCGGGAAGATTGGAAATTCATTCATGGAGTGAAGATAATGTCTTTATATTTTTTTTATGTGTGTTTGCTTTATGAAAACATTTTTTTGTGTGTGGGTGGTGAATGTTTTTCTTCTTTTTTTTTTAAATACATACCATATAAAAGATGGGTGTATAAATTCCGAGAGCGGCAACGGATGCTGAAATTATGAGTATCCGGACGGTGGATGATTTGCATGGGGTGAAGTCGAGAAAGGGTGGTTTCGGTGTGCGGATGTGTGTCTTCTTCTCTTTGACCTGCGGGTGGGGGTTTTTGGTTGAGGGATGCGAAAAAAACGAGCATGTGGGGGTGGGGAGGGGTTTAGGAAAAATGGAAAAGAAAGGCAGACAAAAAAAGGGAGAAGCGGAAAAAAAGAAATATGATGATAAGGTTCTTATTGTCTTGTATACTGGTCGAATAATGGAGTAAATGTGTTGCAAGGATTTAGTATATTCTGCGTCTTACCTTCTTTCGCTGATTCTTGAGATGGAGAATCGCCCTGCGTTGGGGATGATACAGCGACGCAGGGCGATAGAGGAGCCCCATGAAAAAGCTGAGTGCTACAAATCCCGTCACGGCCTGAAGGCCCAACCGCCATCCCATCTTCCTGTGATATTTTTCGTGAGTGTTGCGTATGCGTGGAAAAAACAAGAGCATTTACATAAAACTTAATCGTACCCTAAGCCGTCGTGGGAATTGTGCATTAAATTTAATTTAATTACTTCCCCGCGTGAATCTTCACCATTCAGCCCCATTCTCCCACGCGTATAGCACTGGCCACACATTGAGGATTGTTTTATATTGCAACAAAGATAGAGAGAATGGGGGCGGAATAGATGAGATACGGGGAAAGATGGTGATGTAGGGATGGCACAACGGGTGTGGAGGTACTTACCCAACTCCCTCTTTTAGTATCACCGAAAATAATGCTACACCTATCCCTTCGCCCGATAACGTAACCATTTCTACAAATTGCCTGCGTCGCTTGAAGTAGAGACCCAACATCACGGCAGAAGATTCTCGTACCATTGAGGCTCCAACACCAACGACAATTCCTATTCCATGGCACACACATGGTGGGGTTTTTTCACAATGTTTATTTTTTTTGGGGGAAAAGAAAAAGATACGAGTTTTAATAAATGGTTGGAAAAGCCTCCGTGTGGAACCTTTTTTTTTACAAATTTCTTTCTCTTTCAAATCATTTCAACATTTTGTACAATAATATGAGGATGAGTTTGATAAATTACACACATATACTCCAAAAGGATTGATATTGTTAGACGAATTTTCCTGAAAAGATCAACTTTATGTGGTTTGAGGAAAATTGAGGCAATTTTCCTATATACTCATACCTGTTTAATATGTATTCTTTAACTTTAAGATGTTAAGATTTCTTTTTTCAAAAAAAATTTTCGATTCTCCCAGACCTTTCAAAACTAAACTCTGGCATAAAATGGGTTAAAACTTTCCCTTCAAAAGGTTCTAAAATTTTTTTCTTTCATGCTGTAACGCGAGGGATGCTGCATAATGAAGAATCTTCATCAAGCTGCTCCACCTGATGGGCTATAATGGGTTTAATACTGAACTATATATAAAACGAACACCTTCCTTTTTTACTAACTTCTCTCATTTTATGTAAATTTTGCAAGGAAAAAGGTTTTTTGTGCCAAAAACAATTCAGTAAATATCTGCAGAGTTGCATCCATTAATTAAATTATTTTAAGGGCCAAGAAGAAAGTTAATGAAGTTCTTCGTTCTAAGGGAAATGTACTGTGTAGGGATGGAAACTTTATTTAAAAAACCAATTTCTTCACAAAATCACTTTCTCTTCACGTAATAAAAAATGTACTGGTAAGCTGACCAAGCTTACGGGAGCTGTGTTTCTTTGAGTGTACCAATTTTGTGAAAGCAAACTAGAATGCGAATTAACTTAAATACGCGCAAAGTCGGGAAAAGTTGAAAAGTCATACCCTAAGAAATCTTTAGAAGGCCATATCTCGAGAACGGATCCATAGATTTTCATAAATTTTTTTTTGTTTGAAAGGTCTTGAAGTCAGCTATAACATATCGAAAAATGAAAAAAATGTATGTCGCCATTTTCGAAAAATTCGAGTTCGAAATTTTCGAAAACTTTGTTTTTGACTTTAGCGCCTCTTGCGGTCATTTCTCGAAGTTGCAATGTTCTAGACATTTGTAAGGTTTCTCGAAACCTTTCATTTGCGGTTGAGTTGATCAAGATCGGACTTGTAGAACCCGAGATATGACATGCCAACTTTGGAAGGCTATATCTCGAGAACGGATCCATAGATTTTCTTCATTTTTGGCATGAAGCTAGATAATATGGTCAGCTACAACATATCAAAAAATGAAAAAAATTTATGTCGCCGTTTTCGAGATATTCATCGAAAACTCATCGAAAATTTTGTTTTTGATTTTTGGCCCCCTAGCGGTCACTTTTGAAACTTCGGATGTTCTAGAGAGTTGTAGGGTTTGTTGAGATCTTTCATTTGACCCCGGGTTGATCAAAATCGGTCAAGCCGTTTTCGAGTTATGGTCGATTTTCGATGAAAAATTGTGGCGGCCATATTGACTAAACGGCTTGACCGATTTTCGAAAATGAGGTATCGTTGGAAAGCTCTTGATGGCCCCTACAACATATCAAAATTTCAGCCCTCTAGCTATAATAGCGGCTGAGATATAGCGAAAACAAAATTTTGAGGTTATTCAAAATGGCGGACGGGGGGGTGGGGGGTAAAATTTGACGTCATAATCGGACGTCTTCCAGTCGACTTTTAAACTTTGCCGTTTACCGCAAGTCTCTATCTATTACCGTTCTCTTGCAATTTAACGTTGTACTACGGACGGCCGGACGGACGGCCGGACGGCCGGACGGACGGCCGGCCGGAAAAAATTTTTTTTTGGCGCATACGTTTTTTGGAATGTGGGGACCCTAATTCGTGCTCATCCCAAGTTTGAGCCCGATCTGACGACTTTCGATTTTGCTCGGTACACAAAAGCTGTGTCTGAAAGAAACACAGCTAAAATGCAGAAGAAATTTTCAATTAAATTTTTAATAACAGCAAAATGATTTAAGAAAAATTCTCATTTCTGAATATGAAAAGTGAGGTGCAGCAATTTCCCTACTCAAATAATTTAACATTTTATAATAGAATTTGTGGGTAAAGTGGTGCATTAATTCAAATTAAATATGAGAGTGAGAGAGAGAGAGAAAAAAGGAAATGAGGGAAAATTTGGAACAATTTCAACTTGGTCTACACCTGAGTGAGAAGTGTGACATGACCCAGAACAATTAGATACAATGCTGCAGCAATTTCTTTTCTACTGCTTCAACATAAATTTATTTCTGTTTTCCCTTTGTTTTTTTTTGTTTTATATGTGTGTGTGTGTGTGTGTGTGTGTAAAAAACAACAAGAGAAATACATACTTTTGATTAAAAAGGAACATCGCCATGGGAAGATATATAAAATACATTACATACATAAATGTACATAAATCATTTCCTTTCGTATACGTCTTGTTTATTTCAAAATTCTTTTTCCACCTTTTATTATCAATGGTTTTCGCGCAATTCTGTTTGTAAAACTTCTTCGTATCTTCTTTTGGGGGGGATGAAGAGCCTGTAAGGGAGAGAGAGATGGAAAATCCTCCCTCTCCATTGAGGATGCGGCTTTTAATTTATTTTCCCCATTTTTAATTCACTTCACATTCCAATTTAATCTCAATTTATGAATTTGTCTCACGCACAGCTATTTCCAACACATTGTCGAAATACGCCTGAATTTATATAGGACGACAAGCGAGGAGAGGAAGGGGCAAGAAGCTTTTGGCTCCTGATGGAGGGATCACTTGAGAAAGCTGCCTGAGAATTTGATGAGAGAGAAATTATACGACCGCACTTGAAAATTTCTTCTACTAATTACATCTATTGCTGAGGAAAGGAAGCGTTTGAGATTGCATTTTAAACGCCTTCATCCATATTTTCAACCCTCTCAAATATTCCCACGTCTTTGTTAATTAGAACACATTTATTGACTTTTTTTTTGAGGGGAAGTAAAGTCATGGTTTGAAGCTTCTAAATTCAACAATTCTCAAACTCGTGCAGAGATTAAACCCATAAAGTTGAAATTCTCAAAGGAAATCTTGGAGTTAAAGTTCTTAATGTTTTTTTTTTCTTGTTAATAAAAGTGAACTCACCGTAACTGAAGGCAACTTGATGGAATTGTGTTGCAAAAGAGGTGAATAGGATACCGAGGGCAAGGACAAGACCACCAAGAACAGCCGTCAGGCGGGTGGATTTTCGTCGACAGAGCGCCACGACGATGGTGGCGGAGAGCATCGACATGGCCCAGCTGGCAGCTCCAAGCCAACCTGAAAAGACAATATAAATGCCATGAGAAAGTTTCCCACCAGCAATGTATGGCACTTCATTCAATCAACCCCCGAAAAAGCTCATTTGTACCCGGCGCCCCCACAGTCTTAATGACTCTTTTTTTTGCCTGCAATATTTCTTGTCTTTACGAATGTTTTTGCACTTCTTCCAAGTTACATGGTGTGGAAGAATTGGCTAAATACTTCGTATGAAGCATAGAAATAAATAAAAGAAAATTATATACAACGAATCCTTTCATATCTTTACAATATTTTAACAATACGGACTTGCAGACTCTGCAGATGCTTTTTCTTTGACTTATTTCAGTGTGAAAAGCTTAAAATAAATACAACTTTGAGAGTTTTTTTTAAAGGCTTTTCAAGTAAAATTATTCCTTTGTTATCCTTACGGTTAGGTATTGTCTTTAAAAGGATGCCTTTTTAGAATAAAGAGCATGACAATACGGAATGTTTTGAAGAGATATTTTTTTATTAAAGTAATTTAATTTCGGTTTATTCATCACGATTCTTAAAATAAAACAATGAAAAAATAACAGCTCTATCTTAAATAAGCTAAAAGAAATCAAACAATAAATAAATTAATGAAATGTCAATAAACACCTTAGGAACAATGCTGCAAAAAAATCTTCAAAGAAAAGAAAATCACTTCCAGATAATAATAATAATCTTTATTATCACTTCCAGATATTTTTGCACCATCAGAATGAATGGAAATTTTAATCATCTGCAGACACTGAAATTCTGATATGAATTTGTTGGGTCATGACAACTTTTGAAACTTCTTATCTGTGTGCGTTTCACTGTGAAAGGTAAGGGGCAGAAATAGAAAATCTCAGGTGTATTTTTGGCTGTATTTCCCTCATGGGCATGGAGCTTTTGTCAATGTATTGGCACAAAGCACAAAAGTTCGAATACCGAGGCACGTTAATGTTGATTACACAATTCACATTTTGTGGGTGTTTTGGGTGATAACGCTGAGATTAGTTTATCTCACGGTGTTACATAGAAGAATTTTAGCTCTAGACTGCGTGTGTGAGAAAAGGTATAAAAAGGCAGGTGAGTTCAAGGGGGAGTTTGATGAATTTTGTGGTGCGAGGGAAGTTTGTTTCGGTGCAAAATGAAGTGGTTGCATGTAATTTCAGTGGTGTGTTTGGCATCCCTTGCATGGGGTGCTAATATTTTGGTGCTCGAGGGTGTTGCCAGTCCGAGTCACCACATTTACATTACAACATTGTCCCAAGCTTTGGTGGCCCGAGGTCACAATGTCACATCTCTTACTGCGGATATGGATGCCTACAAGACAGCCAATCTCACGTATTTGCACCTCAATAGACTGAAGGAACAAATGGAGGAGGAATTTCAACAGGAAATGGACATGATTGAAATGGGGCAAACAAACCCCTGGATCACATTGTTCTTCATGTCACACTACATGATCAGCATGACGGATTCGCAGATTGAATCTGTTGGATTTCAACAGCTCTTGGCATATCCGGATGATTTTAAATTTGACCTAATACTCCATGATTTCCTCATGGGCCCCCTTCTACTCACATTCATGCACAAATTCAACAATCCACCCCTTGTGGGTCTCACAGCATTCTACTGTCCCAGCTACACAGCCCCAATAATTGGTTCCGTTCTACATCCTTCATTTGCACCCTATGGCTTCACGGATTCCTTCACAGTAACTTCTTTCTGGAGTAGACTCAACAATTATCTCCTCCATGTCGTTGAATACGCACTGAAGGAACTGATAGTGACACCCTTCTATCAGTATAAGGCTTCAAAGCTCTTGCCAGACTTACCGCCACTCACTCATTTGCAGCAACAGATGAAATTAGTTATCATGAATCGTGATCCAACGACTGACTATATCGAACCAACACTGCCAAATATCATTTCCGCAGGCGGAATGCAAATTCAAGCACTTAAGGAACTTCCGCAGGTAATTTACATCACCACAAGATTCCGTTTTCCTCTACATTAATACCAACATTCCATGAATTATATATATAAATGAATAGATATGTATTGCTTACGGCTTTCTCGGTATATATTGATTATCGATGATAGGGAGATTTATTCCTGTATAATTGAGAACAATGATGAGCATTTTGTGAGAAGAACAATAGCCTTAAAGAAGGACTTTATTCACTGTGAGGTTCTTGTTAATTATTTTAAAGATTCAAATCTGACAAGGAAAATGCATGAGATGTTTTTTTAAGGAAATTCTTGAAAACTTTCTGAACTGATTTTAGACAAAAGTTTTTTTTGTGTTTTCTATGCATTTTCTCATAGGTACATCATAATTACATTAAGATGAATAATCTCCTTTTACCTGATGGTTCTTGAAGTTACCGAGTACTGATCAAAAATTCTTCTCTTTTATTTAAAATTTAATTAACACCCTGTTTTTTTTTCTTCAATTTGCGAGATTTTCTTTAATTAGTAAAAGAGAGTAAATTACATCGAAAAAAAAAATCAGAGCAGCATGAATTATTCTGTTGTTCTAATAAGTACCTATTGTTTCTCATCCTCCAGATAGGCTAGAAATATTCTTTCTCTCTCGTATTTTTTTCCTTCAGAATTATTTTATTTATCTCGACTCATTTCCTCCCCAATTCTCTCTTACACATATTACTTTGCCAATATTCCCTTGGATTGTAATCAAATCTACAGAATAAAAAAAAGTTTAGAATTTCCACTTTGCAAGAATTCTCTCACGGCGACATTGTGAATGGCAGGTCGGATTAAAATTAGATAAGTTTAATTTTCTGATAAACCGTGTGACAGGCTTCACGTGCTGCTGCATGGCATTTTCTTATCTTGTTCTGTTTTGTGAAATTTGTGTTTATAGGATTTGGCAGAAATCATGGAGAAGGCGGACAGGGGAGTGGTACTATTTTCCCTTGGGTCAAATATGAGGAGTGATGCTCTCGGTGAGAAGAGATTAGCGGAGATTATTGGAGCCATTCGTGAATTTCCCGAGTATACCTTTTTATGGAAGTTTGAGTCAACATTAACACTGGATGTGCCGAAGAATTTAATTATTCGAAAATGGTTGCCACAGAATGAGATTCTAGGTGAGTTTTCGCACTCCTTGAGAGCCCGCCTATATTCCTACGAAGGGAGTTAGGGGTGGAAGAAGATAAATTAATTTATATGGCTTTGTCTGTCCCACCAAACAGCCCATCCGAATACAAAGCTATTCATCACTCATTGTGGATTGTTGAGCACCCAAGAAGCTGCCTGGCATGGTGTCCCAATGGTGGGGCTACCTATTTTTGCCGATCAATTCCTGGTAAACACCTTTTTTCAAGATATTTTTCTTCTCATTTTCAAAACTTTTGTACGACAAAATTGACAAATTGCTCTCTGTTTGGACAGAACATTAAGAAGTCCGTGGATACTGGCGTGGCGGTGACAACACAGTTGAACACCATCACAAAAGCAGCCCTGAAGGATGCAATTCAGCAGGTACTGACCAACCCATCATTCTACGAGAAGGCAAAATTGCGTTCAAAGCTTTTCCGTGACCAACCGGACACAGCACTTGAGAGAGCCATTTGGTGGTGTGAGTACATCCTGAGAAATCCGGATGTGTCATTCCTGAGGAGCAGTTCACTGGACTTGAACTTCATTCAGAGGCAATCAATTGATGTAATTGCCTTCCTAACCATTATTACGCTCGTGCTGTTTCTCCTCTTCACCTATATCATATGGAAAATCATTAGGAAGTGCATGGCAAAGAAACCGAAAAGCAATAACAAGAAGAAACTTCAATAGAGGGGAAAGCACTCTGTGGAGGGAAAATGTGTCAGAATTTCATGCAATCAGTTGCGAATTTTTTCCTGAGAATTTTCCCTTCTCAATGGGACTCAACAACAACACACACAAAAAAAAAGAAAACTCAACAAGATCGAGAATTCAAAAGTACTCGCTGCAGGCGAATGCAAGAAAAAAAATCATGTAGAGCAGAAAGTTTTTCCGATTTGTACCAACCAGAAAGGAAATCACATTGATGTTGGAACTAGTGAGAAAGAGCTTCGAGTGAAAATTTTGGCATTTCTCACGGAGAAATTGGAGAAATCTCAGTTCCACATGAATGATATGCAAAAATATGAATTCCATATACATATATTGTGAAATATATATTGCGGGAGTTACACAAGAGTTGTTCTACAGAGATGTTTATTTGAGAAAAAAAAGAAATGAAATGAAATGATTCACAAGAGCACAGTTCAATATTAATATTGTGCCACATTTTAATAAAATTATTCAATGATATTGCTCAAAAATACATTTTTAGAGTGGCTTTTTATTACAAAGTTACATTAATTTGTTTGTAAGCAAAGAGGGAGTTTTTAATTGAAAATTAATAATCATGAAAGGGGATAAAAAATTAACATGTTTTTTTTTTAATAAATTGAACTTTAAATAATTTTTTGTGAGGACTCTTTATTTCAATAAACTCTTTTACTTATTTTATAATTTTGAAATTCATTTCATTGTTTTATAAAAATCAAAAAAAAAAACTTTGTTTGATTTTAAATCGTTTATTTGAGTAAGAGGGTTAATTAATTTCTTTCACAAATTTTTATAAATAATTTCTATCAAATTTTCAGCTTTTTAGTTTCCGAATTTTTGAGAGAGAGAAAAAGCTCAATTGAATAAATAATTACTTTTGCCACTAAATAAACGTAAATTTGACTCACAAATTCGTGAAAAAAACAAAGCTTAATTTCACAGTATTTATGAAACATTTTGAAATTGGATTAATAAACATTGGGACATGTCTTTCATTTCATACGCCACATAAATGGTGATTTATGGAAAGTTCAATCAGGGACCGGTGGCGAGGATATCATTTATTCGTTTATTTATTGTAGGTGGTACCTATATCAAACAGAGCGTATAGATTTATCTATTTACACTGAGATCTCGCACCACGACCGCATATTTATGTATTTTACGGATAGAATTTTCAGATTAATTTTTAGGGCTTTTTATTTATGAGAAGAAAACCTTTAAGAAAAAAAAAACTTTTTGATTGAATAATGCATTTTGCTGACAACTTGAAGAATTTATTGAACTAATTTTTTTGATAAAAATTCTGTAGGTAAGAATAAACTTAATTGATGTTAAAACACTGCCCACAGAATTTAATAAATTACTGACGAGAATGACTTATTTATGACAATCCTGCAATAGTTTACTAAACAGACTTCGGGGAAAAAGAATTTTATAACAAATTTTAATTATGTTGTTAATAGAATAAAAAATTTGCTTACAGAATAATTATTATGCTTATAGAATTTATAGACTTATTAACAAAATAATAAAAATCACACTCAATGAAACTTACTACGAGTATCCACTGTAAATGTATTGACTGAACTTCCGTTTGAAATGTATTCTCTTCATCAAAAAAGGATCATTTAATTAAAATTACGTTTCCTGTATCTGAAATCCACTAAATCTACTTTGAAATAATTTAGTTTTGATGTGCAATAAATTGACATAGAACAGTTTATGGCAGTAAATGTAATAAACAATAAATTCCGGAAAAATATTCAACTAAACTCATATAGGGTTCGGTAGGAAAATAATAAATTTTATAAATAAAATTTTGCAGTTGCCTTTCAAGGAGTCATCTTGTTATTTTTTTAGAATGATTTACAAGATCCAAGTTATTGTTTTCCCTCGAAATTCCTTCGCGAAGAACGCGGAATCCAACCAAATCTCATAAGACTCATGGCAGGGAAGCATAAAATTTGCAAAATATTCTTCCTTATATTGCATTCCTTTTATTTATGTGATATGTACAACGAAAGCTCATTTTGTGTACCACACTTTGACTTTCGAAGCAAAATGAAATTATATTGAAGAACTTGTAAGGTTTTATACGACGCTTTTAGTAATTCAGGGAGGTTATTTTATGTGATGGTTACATATAGTAAATTTGATAAAATTATAAAATGATGTTCAGGAAACTTTCATTTTAGTGCAAAATAATAATTATTAAAATTTATTAAAATTGCATTTTGGTTCGTTGAGCCTTTTTAATGAGTTTGAATAAAAGCTCTATTTAAATGGCAATAAATTCATTTGAAATTGAGATTCCAAACATTAGCCATAAATATTACACGCTGAATGATTATAAGCCCGGATATGCCCAGGAATTGCTCGATTTTTTTTATAAAAGGATATTTTAACAGAAATTCTTTAATTTTGAATATTTTTCGACTTAATTTCAGAGAATTGATTTATTTTCAATCAGTTTTAGTTGTTTTAAATGTGATTGATTTCCTTTTAAAGTTTGAGTAAAAATTTTCCTTTTAAAGGATTTGATAAAGCATTGCATGCTATTCGTATTATCTTCCTCCTTGTAAATGCACCACAAGAGGAATCCATTATGAAAAGTCCATTAAAAAAATAATTGACTAAACAAAAATGTGAGAAGCCAAAATGAAAAATGTTGGAAGCTAAATATCATATTTCTTTGCAATCGCGAAGGCGTGCATATTCGTGGATGTTTATTTTTAAAACGGAAGTTGAGCTACCTACAATGAAGAATGGAGAGAAGAGTATTAAGCTTTTGTGGCTAGACGTGTGTTGTTCGATTTAACATCCACTTTCACACAATCCCACCCCCGCATTATATTTGGTTTTACCGACCCCTCAGTAAAGTGACTTAGTCGGCATAAAACTGTTCCCACACCCACCCTCGTGTGCTCAAGCAAAACCACAAATCCAGGTTGAGTTTACCAGACTATAACATGTTTCTCTTCGCATAGCACACATAATAAGGAGAGAACTTTTGAATTCAATCCATGTGGAAGGAAAAAAAACCTGTGGTGTATGCAAAACATTTTCAGACGCTCACCGGTGTCCGAATTTCCTTTTATACTTCCCACCCATCCACATCTCCGTTCGACACTCTGTCGGTTCATGGTTCAATTCAAAAGGATTTAATCTATTTTCCCAAGGATTTCCCCTCAAATCATTTCATTCCCTTTTCCCCAAAAAATGGATTTTAATGGGAATCGATCATACACAAGAAAGATGAATGGATTTTTTTTGCACAACCACTTTCCTCTCACACAGAGTGAATCACATCCCAAAAGCTACACCAAAAAGCTCCCAAACTTCGTATATATATGTACATATGTCTCACTCATGCTTCAAATATTTATCACTCATCTGCCATGAGAATAAGTTTTGCCATGGATTCCCTTTTCGAGCACGAATCTCTGTGATTGTGTGAGGGAATATTTATTCAAATATTAATTATGTTGTTCAATATAAATTGTAAACTTCCTCCTCAACCGCCTACCCCTTCTTACGCCTCCACCACGCACGCCTACCCAGTATACAAAATAATATATAATATAATTCAAAATTCATCTCTTCTGTTTACATCACATCTTCAAAAACCCTCCTCAAACACTGGATTGATTGAAATTTGAGTATTTCCGGTGTCAATAGCGTGCTCTCACAAGAAATGGATCCTAAATAGGGGTTGTGTGTGTATTATATTTCTAAAAACAAATCCCAAAAGGGTGTGGGTGAAAGAGAAATTCAATTCCAAAAGGATTTAAAATTGGGTTTTATATTGATTAATCGTATAAATGGTATAAATGCCCATATTATATGTTGGCCTTTCAATTTTAGCAGCATTGACCAATATCCACTGCATATGATTGTTTAACATTTTGTATAACATTTAATAGGGATAAAGTGCAATTCAGCTGTTAATCCACTTGAACCCTGCCAGACCTTTGTGTACATGAGTTGTGTGAGAGCTACCATAATATATTCAATTGATGCAATTTCAGTCCTATCAATTGGTTTGAAATACAATAAATTAGAGGCATTCATTTGAAAGGGATAAACCAATGTTAATATGTTCAAAGGACAGGTTGAAATGTATGACAAATTTTGCTCCTTGAATTGGAAAGGACTTTATCCAATTTTGCATTGGAAGATCATTCCAGGAAAAATCACGAAAAGCTTTGTCTTTGTCTGACGAACAAAAGACAAAAAGAAATCGTCTTTCTTCTTCTCATTTTCCACTGTAATCAAAATAGGAAAATCCAATACAGAAAAAGGATTAAATCCTTAAAAAAAAGTTTTCTTGAAAATTCTTTCGTAAACTTTACTTAAAAAATAATGGAGCTTTTAGGCAGGCTTTAAGATACATGAGACGACTATATTAAAGGTTTGTAATTAATTAAAATGCTATACCTACTCAATTACCCATTTCACAAACTAAATTATAGAAAAACCAACAACTGCGCCAAAATGCCACAAAAAGAGATCAAATAGTTCAATTTGAGCCATTGAACACTTAATTATTTTAACTGGCGCCCATTTTACATTATCCCTCGTTCCATTTGCCGCAACCCATTTATAATTCTCTCCTACTTTTTTATTCTGCTGATTCATCAGGAATTACTTGTGAAATGAACTGAAAGTTCCCATGAGTGGGGACTTCTGTCCAATTTATTCATCATTTAGCTGTGATTCTTTCTTCAAAGAAGCACAGCTTCTGTGTACACTCAAAAATCGAAAGTCGTCAGATCGGGCTCAAACTTGGGATGAGCACGAATTAGGGTCCCTACATTCCAAAATGTACGGGTAAGCTGACCAAGCTTACGAGAGCTGTGTTTCTTTCAGTGTACCAATTTTGTGAGAGCAAACTAGAACGCGAATTAGTTTAAATATGCTCAAAGTCGGGAAAAGTTGAAAAGTCATACCGTAAGAAATCTTTAAAACGCCATATCTCGGGAACGGCTTCATAGATTTTCGAGTTTGAGCTATCGTTGGAAAGGTCTTAACCTCAACTATAATATATTAAAATATGAAGTAAATCGATAATAGCATTTTCGAAATATTCGAGTTCGAAATTTTCGAAAATTTTTATTTTGACTTTAGCACCTCTCGCGGTCATTTCTCGAACTTGCAATGTTCTAGACATTTGTAGGGCTTCACGAAACCTTTCATTTGCACTTGAGTTGATCAAAATCGGACTTGTAGAACCCGAGATATGACATGCCAAATTTGGAAGGCTATATCTCGAGAACGGAGACATAGATTTTCTTCATTTTTGGCATGAAGCTAGATAATATAGTCAGCTACAACATATCAAAAAATGAAGCAAATCGATAATGGCGTTTTCGAGATATTCATCGAAAACTCATCGAAAATTTTGTTTTTGATTTTTGGCCCCCTAGCGGTCACTTTTGAAACTTCGGATGTTCTAGAGAGTTGTAGGGTTTGTTGAGATCTTTCATTTGACCCCGGGTTGATCAAAATCGGTCAAGCCGTTTTCGAGTTATGGTCGATTTTCGATAAAAAATTGTGGCGGCCATATTGACTAAACGGCTTGACCGATTTTCGAAAATGAGGTATCGTTGGAAAGGTCTTAATGGCCCCTACAACATATCAAAATTTCAGCCCTCTAGCTATAATAGCGGCTGAGATATAGCGAAAACAAAATTTTGAGGTTATTCAAAATGACGGACGGGGGGGTGGGGGGTAAAATTTGACGTCATAATCGGACGTCTTCCAGTCGACTTTTAAACTTTGCCGTTTACCGCAAGTCTCTATCTATCACCGTTCTCTTGCAATTTAGCTTTGTACTACGGACGGACGGACGGACGGACGGACGGACGGACGGCCGGCCGGCCGGCCGGCCGGCCGGAAAAAAAATTTTTTGGCGCATACGTTTTTTGGAATGTGGGGACCCTAATTCGTGCTCATCCCAAGTTTGAGCCCGATCTGACGACTTTCGATTTTGCTCGGTACACAAAAGCTGTGTCTGAAAGAAACACAGCTAAAACGGTGGCGCCAAAAATCTTTCCGTCCGTCCGGCCGGCCGGCCGTCAGTCCGGAACCTTTCGCTAAATTACAAGAGAACGGTAATAGATAGAGACTTCCGGTCAACGGCAAAGTTCATATATCAGGTGGAGGACATCCGATTATGATGTCAAATCCAACCACCCACCCTCCCGTCCGCCATTTTGAATAACCCCCAAATTTTGTTTTCGCTATATCTCAGCCCCTATTATAGCTAGAGGGCTGAAATTTTGATATGTTGTAGGAGCCATCAAGAGCTTTCCAACGATACTTCATTTTCGAAAATCGGTCAAGCCGTTTAGTCAATATGGCCGACACAATTTTTCATCGAAAATCGACCATAACTCGAAAACGGCTTTACCGATTTTGATCAACCCGGGCTCAAATGAAAGCTCTCAACAAACCCTACAACTCTCTAGAACATCAGAAGTTTCAAAAGTGACCGCTAGGGGGCCAAAAATCAAAAACAAAATTTTCGATGAGTTTTCGATGAATATCTCGAGCACCGCTTTATAGATTTGCTTCATATTTTGATATGTTATAGTTGACTATAATACCTAACACCATGCCAAAAATGAAGAAAATCTATGTAGCCGTTCCGGAGATATCGCTTTTTAAAGTTTACGTGTCATGTCTTAAGCTTTTAAAGTGCAGCGCCCCGCGAAGCGGGGCGTTTTATATATACATATACAAAAGTAAAGTAAAATATATATAAATGCATAGATATATATGTAGAATAGTTTATTAAATTGGTAAAGAGGTTGATGGTACATGAGGTGATTTTTCCTTCGTCACAAATTTTCACGGCTTTTCTTTGCACTTGTCGTCTATTCTCTCTCTCTGATGTTCGCACACACTCTACTACGATTTTGCATCCAAATTCTAATATTCCCACATTCGGCCATCCTACACTAATCATCCGTCCTCGGATGATCCCATCACAGTCCAGTTACGTCGCCATGTCGTCATCTTTGTAGCTCAATCCGTCTTCCCATCATTTCGTCTTGATTTTGCTGTTGACCTCCCGATAGTCAAAATACAACACTCTCGGTCCACTGCTATTCTCTGGCATCTCGTTCAAGACATCTTCCAAGACTTCCAGGTCAACAATCTCAATTCTTCTCCTGCTCGTCTCAACAACAAATTCCAATTTTCCATGATCACTCATAACTTCCTTGGCATCTTTGTCCTCGTTGATCGCCTCATCAAATTGATCCTCGTTGATCTTTTCATCCTGCTCCTCGTTCATCAAATTCTCCTCTGAACTCATCACAGGGCTTGCAATCTCTTGGATTTCCACTTTTTCAGACTTCTCAACAACTTCTTCAAATGCATCCACAAGAGATTCATCTCCAACTTCCGCAAGTTGCTCATCATTTTCACCAACTTCTTCTGGGGCTTCATCATCATCAAATTCTTCAAATTCCTCATCATCTTTCTCAAAATCATCATCTTTAGATTCAACAAACTCTTCAGCTGCTTCTTTATCGCCAGATTCACCATCTTCATAATTCTTTTGAATTTCCACAACGATCTCATCTACTACTTCACATACCTCATCGTCTGATTCCTCTTCATCATCATCGTCTACCTCAGAACTTTCGTCTTCATCCTCAGAATCATCTTCATCTTCATCTTCGGGCTCATCATCCTCTTCGTCAGAATAATCATACTCTTCTTCTTCATCGTCACTAAGCACTGCACAACTTTCCTCGCGTTTAAACTCCTCCACAAGTCCTTTCTTCAATGCTCTCCAGTTGGTCAGACCTCTCGTACAACTCAAGAACATCCTTGCCGTACTCTTCATCAACTTCCGGCAGTACACAAATTTCTGTATCTTGTCCCATCGCTGCTTCTTTGCCAAATTCTCAAACTTCTGCAGCCACTCACCAAAATTCTCATGGCGTTCACCATTAAATGATCCCACAGCGTCTTCAATATCGTCAAATGTTAACGTCTTCACCATCTCGATGCGTCTCTTCAGCGTCTAAGATCTTGAGCTGGTGAAATTCTTCCTTCAGCGTCTCGGCGTCTATCGTCTCAGCGTCTCAATCTTCCAGAAGAATTTCCGTCGTGTGCTCATTCACTCCTCTCACTTCACAGCACCTCTATCTACCTATCAGAGCCTCTATCCCGGTTGAGCCCCCAAAATTGTAGAATAGTTTATTAAATTGGTAAAGAGGTTGATGGTACATGAGGTGATTTTTCCTTCGTCACAAATTTTCACGGCTTTTCTTTGCACTTGTCGTCTATTCTCTCTCTCTGATGTTCGCACACACTCTACTACGATTTTGCATCCAAATTCTAATATTCCCACATATACATATAAAAATGCAAAGATAAATATATATAAACTGCAAAGATAAAAATTAAATATAGCATGGATGGAACAGTATAAAGCGAAAGAACGGTAAGTAAAACTTACGGGCTGTGATTCTTTCTTTGTCAGTGAAATGTGAAATTGACGGAAAATTGAGGATGGGCAAATTTTGAGGAAGGCTTTCTCGCGTACCGAATCACAGCCAACGCCCACGATTAAGGCTTTTCACAAAATTTCTGCGCGTTGGCTGTGATTCGGTGCGCGAGAAAGCCTTCCTCAAAATTTGCCCATCCTCAATTTTCCGTCAATTTCACATTTCACTGACAAAGAAAGAATCACAGCCCGTAAGTTTTACTTACCGTTCTTTCGCTTTATACTGTTCCATCCATGCTATATTTAATTTTTATCTTTGCAGTTTATATACATATATTTTTTTAATGCAGAGAAATATGTATGAGAAATGTTCTTTGAAATTTACATTTTCATTATTTTTTTCCATTAGAAGAATTTTTTAATTACCTAGAAATAATAAAAATGAATCAATGTTATAGATGGAAAAATTATTTTTTTTAAGGATCTCTTCAATGAGGATTACTAAAATTAAATCAAATAGCTGGAAGAATTTTAAATTATGCCTTTATTTTAAAAATTCATTTCAGCTCATTTTAGAATAAAATTGAATAGAAGAATTTATTAAAAATAATTTAAATTCATGTTTAATTAGTTCATATACCGTTCTGCTCAGTTTGAGCGTCTGATTCATTTGAAAATTTAATAAATTTTTAATGATTTAGAATTTGAACTAATAATACTATTTCCCATATTCCGGCAGTTTGATTACATAATTAATATCGGTCAACACTATTATTGCAAAGTGGTTATCAAATTAAATTAAACGCATTACGAGGTAATTGAGTGAAAATGATGCCAAAATAATCTATTCTCATTGAGAGGATTTAAAGTTCACTAATTTTAGTAAATAAGTAAATATGTATATACAAATTGCGAAAAACTTAAAGCTCATTCGAAGCTTTCGGTATATGTCATTTTTTTTGAAAACAACAGAAAGGTTTGATCATGATTTGACGGGATGTGCTTTCACTTGCAAATGTTGACAAGAAAATTTGAAGGGTGGGAAATCGCGCCCATTTCCTTTTATCAGCTCTCCATTGAAGATTGAATATGTTGCGGGGCGGGGGTTTACAAGATTGGGAGGCATGGCTCGCTGTATATCCCGGAGAGATGTCAAGCCTATGTAGAGGGCCCTCTTTTTTTTTCCTCCAGCATACGATAATACAATCACCAAACAATGTTTATCCAATATTCTCTTTCCCGCTTTCTTTTTTTTCTTCCAACCCGGATGTTTAGATCCAAAAAGAGGGTTCATATTAAGGGATGGTTTACTTATGCTCCATGGAGTTTGTATAATTTTTGTGAATGGGCACATGGCGCGATGAAAGGCATTTTGTGAGGCAAAAGCGGATGATGGTTGTTCAGAAATTGCAACGTAAGATCTTGAGAATTGAAAAGAGGATTTGTGAGTGAATGTTACGTACTCATGATGTTTACTACAACTTATGCCGTCTTAATGATTAAATATCATTAAGTAAATTGAAATGTAATTCTCTGTTGTTGCTGAGAGGATTTTCCTGTTCTCTATTATTCTTTCTTTTTGGCATAAATGTTCTTTTTGTTCTTTATTTTGCAAGGGAACCTCGTAAAATGTACAGCATGACATTAATTCTTCTTTTCTGTATTTTATTCTCTTTTAAATATTTGACGTATTCCATCAAAATTGGAAAAAGCTCACTTAAAGGAAATTTTCATTGAAGCTTGAATCAAAGTTCTTTAGTTTAGGCATTCAGTGAGATTCCCTTATAAAAGCTTCATTAAAAAATAAAATAACAAATCAGCTTAATTCATTATAAATTTTCATCAGCAAACTATTCCATTACAACGTAATGAAAGCCAATGTAAATGTTATCATAATTTGCTAGAAAAACTTTGGAGCTTTTGCACATACATAGTCCACCACATGTGACCATTGATTTTTTGAGGGTTGAAAAAGCTCGCGAGCGCACGCTTGTGAAAATTGTGCCAATTTCATATCTCTTGGCAACAATGACAAATATCCCGCAAATTTTCACCAATTTGCCAACAATTAAGAATTTCAAATTGTATTTAACGTCCATACTCTGGGAAACTGTGTGTTCCTGACACATTTGGGGTGACCTCGTACATCTCTATTGATTCAGAAATGTGCACACGAGTGAATTTCACGGGAGGATGTGTGTTTGGTTCCATGGAAGAGGGCGACGATGCTTAAATTATGTATATGAAACAGAGCACAGAGGGGTGGCTCTGTAAATATTTCATCCACTCTCATGGCGACAGCAGCAGAGGGAAGAAAATGTGGTGAGAATAGAACCAAAAAAAAAATGTTAGGATTTTTCGATTAACGCCCAATACACTTTAAGCTCCATATTTGATCCCCGGAGGTGGACTGGATTTTGTGTGGAATTTTTATGCATGAGCAGATTTTATTTAAAATAGATTAATTATGAGCTTTTTTCCCTCATCCCCTGCGCGACGTGTCGACAGTACCATTCATTAATCTTTCTTTTTGTATTTTACGCATACAATACGAGGTAGGTATATATTCTCAATTTAGTGATTAACTTCAAATAAAAGAAAAAAATGCATTGTAAAAAAAAAGTTGGTGATGGCAACAAAAGCTTTGAAAAAAAAATTCTCTGTACACTGAAAAGCTCTTTCCATCAAATTGATTGCTTTATGGAGGGGATTCATTTGAAATTGAAATCAGAATGTTTGTGAGAAATATATATTCCTAAATAAAGTTCAAAACTCATCTATATACTTGCGTGTATTTTTTCCACTCTTCCTTTTGGGGGACAAATTGATGCTTCGTAGAGAATTTTACGCCTTCCCTTTCGGATGTATATTTCCAGCTTCCTTTTTACCACCAACTCTGAAGTTGGAATAATTCATTTAAGGAATGTGAGGATTGTGGGTGAGAGGATGAATAATGTAAATCTGGGTTTCTTCGGCCCAAATTGTAATTTACTTTTGTTCATTTATCTTCATATTATCCTTTCTTTCATCTATTCTTCATCTTTACTATTTTGTGTAATTTTTTTTTCTGAGAAAAAAACCTCAAAATTTCGAATATATAATTATTATAGTTTATCACATCTTGATTAGCTTTTAATAAAACATAGTTCGTAATGAGATTAGGTATAGGTATGCAAAATAATTAGGACAGTTCCCAAGATAATTTCATTATCAATGAAATTTTAAAATAATGTCCAAAGTTATCCGTAATGACGGTAATTTCACTTTTTTGTCCATCCTTTTAATTCAGAAAGTCTTTTCAGGAGCATTGGAGTAATTTGGTGGGTTTAATCTCACCCCGAAAATCAGTCCCCAAACTGCCCAACATTGTCGCAATAAACAGCCTGTAATGTCGTTGAATGGAGATTTTCCCCAACAATTGGGTGCCCTCTTTTACCGCGATTTCCCCCTCATTTACAGACCCCCATTATGGGGCGGGGTGATGCACGAAAGTTTACACTGAATAGCACGAATGGGGTTGTGATGGGGGTACTGGGGGTATTCAAAGAGTTCAATGGCAAACCACCCCCCAGAGCTCGCCTCTTATCCGTTGATCCACCGAAAGCGTCCAAAGTAGCAAATGTGAATATTTTCAGTGCTTTAGCAACTTCCGCTCCAAACACCGCCCCATCGCACCAAATTGGTCCCCTTTGTATTTAAACCACAAAACACTGTGTGTGGCTCATCTCCTTTCACAAGGAGTCACGAGGTGAATTGTGCCATAATTCGCTCAAAAGTTTCTCCGTTCAGGCTGTGGTGGCATAAGTATAAGAAGTAGCCTTAGGGAGAGCACATAACACATGCTCCCTGCCAGCATCCATTTAGCGCGAAATTCAAGGGAGCGCCCCACTGAAAAATCTCCCTTGACATGCAAAAGGTCTTCGGTTTGGTGTTTAGTCAGGCCACACATAGCTTTCTCTCCATGTGCCACAAAACTTCCAACCCAACATTTTGCCACTCTGTTTTCTTCACTCTCACCCAACATGTGATATTTGCAAAACTTTACATACACGCGCATACAAATTACAGAAGGGAACATCACACCCAACCACCCCAGCATACATTTTACTCTTTCACAAAAAAAGAGACTTCCCTGGAATTATTTAAATTTTCAATAGAGCCTTCGCCAATTTTCACCCTCGTGTGTCGGCTATACATTTTCATGAAATGGTGTGTTATGGGGGGAAAGGGTGCAACATAAATGTCTGTAAAGGGTGTGTCATAAGGGAGATTTAGCAACTCACTTCACTTGTGGTGAAAGAAATCTTGTCTATGAAAATATTTATAGAATTTACTTCTTTTTTTTTTCTACAAGAAAAAATTGAGCTCATAAATTCACATTTCTTTTTGTATATAGGTCAATGACCTGAAGCTATGTAGGTAGTTAGTTTACATTAAAAGCTTGAGAGCTTTGTATATTTGAAATGAAATTCTGCAGAATATTACTATAAAAAAATATCGATATTTTGGAATATCATGAATATTTTTATAGTTTTTCTTTATAATGTAAAAACTGCAATTATTTTTCAAAAATATTATATTGAAAGACGTTCGTACCTACAGAATTAAAACTATTAAAAAGTCTTCAAAGTTTTTTTTCTTCACTTTCAAGAGATAATATTACTTAATAATAATATAAAAAGCTGCACTCAGAAAAATAAGTTGAATAAATACGACCTGTGAAGAAAATTTTTACATGACGAACAAAACGAAATTTTATCGTTATTTTGTATTAAAGAATTAATATTATTGTTAGATACTTAATAAATAAAATTTATTAAGTTTTAATTAATATTTTTTACGTGAATTTATTAAAATTTTCCCATTTTTGTTGGTTATTTTTCTTGGTCCGTAATTTGTTCTAATTTATAATGAAGAAACGTAATTAAAGAACTCCAAATCTCAATACAAAAATTCAACATTTTTTTCAGAATTTGCAAGTCTAAATTTTAAGGATACGAATAAGAAAACCTCATGCCTGGAGAATATGAATTAATTTCTCTGTGTGTAACGTTACCGCGAATGCAAATTCCATTCACTTTGCTTTTTAAAAGAAAAATTCACAAACCATTAGCTGCAAAAAAGTGTCTGCAGATGAGTAGTAGTGATAATAATTTTAATGATGACATTTATTGAGAGATAGAATCTCTATTATGATTCTCCTTTGATTATGCAACGCGGGGGTGGTTAAATGTCTCTCTCTCCCATCGTACCATTGAAATGCATGAAGTTGATGGGATATCATTTCCTCCTGAATAATATCATCTCTATGTAAATTTTATGAGTACAAAAAATTTATATCTATTTGCGTACATAAATAGCACTTTGGAATTGCAATAAAATTGATGGGTAAGATGAGAAGGAAAAATGGAAAATCCATGCAAATTATTTTCAATTTCTATTGGAAAAATGTAATGAAGAAAATTTGCAATAGTTGTAGCGTTCTATTGGGGGGGGGGGGTAGGTTGGTGGGTCATTTTGTAAGTGTGGGACAATGTGAAAGAATGGAGAAAATTCTTCCTTCACTTTATTTTCAAAGACTTTTACAGAGCTTCTGAACAAAATTCAGAAATTTCCTTCACACACACACTGTGGAACATCGAGCGAGAAAGCTACAGAGAACATTGAGGAAGCTACACATAGAATGAGCTTTCAATACAAACATTGCATTCTTCTCTAGCTGTAAGGAAGTGTCCGATTGAATGCACTTTGGTTTTCATTGAGGACGATGGTTGTATCGTCAAAGAAACATGAGCACTTCAGCGAGATATTCAACAGAGAATGATTCCTTCCACCAGTCCCGCATACAAAAGCTCAACGATGTTCAACTACTCCTTAAGATTATGTTTTATGTAGACTATGCTGTATTATGTAGATAACTTCCATTCACATGGTCCGTAAGTCCCGAAGCGACTGGGCTAAGCTTTTTGTGGCCACTTTCGCACCGACATCTCTATCGCATTGGGGAAAACTCTCCGGGCAAGATGGGATAAAAGGGGTCCATCCTCTATGCCATGTCTTTTATTCCATCCTCCCCCTCAAACCAAACCACGTTTCCCACAGAGCCCAAAAATGAAAGCTGAAGCTAACATGATTTTCAGACACACGACACATGATGAATGCCTTTTGCTTCAAGTTTGCAAGAAGAAGAAAAAAAGGTATATAGTGAAAGTTCTTCTTAATTTCCCAGATTTTCTTGTCATCTACGAACCGGAGCTCTATGACGAAGTGTCTACCTCTTCCTGTCCTCAAATATAGAATTTCATGAGTTCATACACACTTTTTCTCCCATTCTCAGTGCGAGAGAAGTACATATCTCGTTTTCCCTGAACTTTGAGGAGCTTCCATAAAAATGCTATATACATGCATAAAGCTACTTCTGCAACCCTCATATTTATCACATAGAGGTGACATTCCTCTTTTTCTTTTTTTTTTCCTAGAAATTTTCACAGAATTACAATACATCTCTCCTTGTTCACATATGTATATATATAGCTGTTAAATGAATGCGAATTTTGCACCCATATATGGGGAAAAAGGGAAAATTGACGCAAAAGGGCTCCCATAGCAAATGTCGGGAGAGCATCAATGTGGAAATTTTATGTTACATGTGTGGCACAAAAAAAGCTATGAAAACTTTCTCCGCAACGAACTTTCGTTCCCAACTTCTCCGTTTTTTTGTTCAGTACCGCGCTTTCCCGGAAAAATACCAAGCATCCGTGCATTAGAATCATAAACAACATGTCGAGAATAATGGGGAGGAAATATAGAGGATTTTTTTATCATCTGTTTTAGCTGTGATTCCCAGTTTTTTCGTTATTCACATTTAAAGGATAAAAAGGATTTTCCACAAGAGATGAATCTGGCAGTAATATGCAGATATGTGCAAACGTATACTTCATTTGCAATGGCATTTTCCCAACGAGTACCTTCAATGCATTTCCGGGGGTTTGTTCTTTTTCTTTTTTTGTTTTAAGATCAAAAGATAGTGCTAGAGGTGGTTGCAATTTCCTGTGATGGGGCTGAGTGAAGAACAAACGGAGATGTCATGTCAAAGGACAAAAAGAAACTTTTTGACTTTATTCTTTGTGATTTTGTGGTAAATCGATACATCTTGCGGAAAAAAAGCTCAACATATAACATTGATAAGAAATTCTGAATCAATATTCTTCAGATAAGCATCTCTTGTTTGTCTTCGAAAAATATTTTATAAGGATTTCAAGCAATATTTCCCATCATAAAAATACACAGAAAGCTCAAAAGCTCTGAAATAGTATTTAATGCATTAGAGACACATTTGGATAAATGCTTTAGAATGTAAAGAAGTGCTCTAAAATCACCCATCAACGCCCTCTGAGTCATTTCTTATTACTCAAGATTGATTAAAGTGTATTTGCGAGAATGCTCTGTGGGTCTCAAATTTGTCCTACTTCTGTGGATAAATTGTCTTAAAAGCTACAAGAATAAGGACAAAAAAGCACTGTAAATACTTTTAAAATTCTTCTGCAGCTTCTGTGCGACTTCTAAACTGCGAGAGAGCTTTCTGCCTGAGATCTGCGGAAGCTCAAAAATATGGTTGAGCATAACGTGACACGATGTTTCTGCACACATAGAGAAGAAAAAAAATTATGTCACACGAAATGTGAGATAAAGTTTTGCGATTATGTATGACGGCAACTTGCAAAAGTGCATGACAATGCAGACATTATAGAAATTGCTTTTAGACTTTGTTATATGTAAGTGCCCTGAAAATATCATCATCGTAAATTTGAGATGCATTTTTAAACTTTCACACATCCCCCGCGTGCACTTTTATCTGTCGCTTGCATTACGTGAAAATTATCCTTGAGCGAGGGAGCACTTTATTTTCCACAATACATAAATGGAAAATGACGTAGCGCTAGAATTTCCCCACGCCTTGTTTTTTTTTCCTTCAGGAGAGGGACGAAATAATAAAAAATTTATTATTTTGATTTGTCCCCTGAATTATTCAATAAGGTGTGCCGCTGAAAAAAGTTTTTTGTGTGTATACTTTCTACGCGAAAGTTGTTGTTGTTCGGGGAACAAAGCGCGCGGCGACTACACGGCCATATGCGCTTGCAGCACTTTTATTGAAACACTTCACACGCGTGGAACCCCAATGCGGGGAGCCCCGAATTTAAAGTTCATCAAAAATACGCACTTTTTTAAGAAATTCAAAAACCTTATTGATTGTACGGGTATTGGATTGGCTTCCGAGGTCGCTTCTAAGGGAGATTCCCCCAACTTCTTCTCTTTCTGCAACATAGCGCGCACATTCCTCTATAATGTGGCGGACGGAGATGTAGATTGGTAGGGTCTCGGTGGTGCAGGTGGTGCATTCTGGTGGTTGTGTGCTGGCCATGTGGAAGGAATGAGTGTATCGCGTGTGTCCGATTCTTAGTCTGGTGAGCGTGGACTGGAGCCTTCTGCCCAAGATTGGATGTGGGAGATTGTGGGGATCTTTGCAGAAACTTCTCAATTTGTTACTCTCCTCAGGAATATGCTCCCAAAACGCTCTTCTTTGCTCGAACCATTTTTGCTTGCAGTGTCTCTGAATATCAGGCAGTGGAACTGTGTTGTCTTCTATCACCTCCTTGGAGGCCGCGGTCCTCGCAAGCTCATCCGCACGTTCGTTGCCCGCAATTCCGCAGTGTCCGGGCACCCAGACAATTAGAGAATCAGGGGAGTTGTTCAGGAGTGACTTTATGCTTGTTATTGTAGGATGATGAGAGTCAAGGCTTCTCAGAGCAAGGACCACCGACAGGCTGTCGGTGCAAACTGCTATTGGTCTTTGCGTAGATTTTGCGGCCGAGAGGGCACTGTGGATGGCCTTAGCCTCCGCAGAAAAAATAGAGATGATGCCACTAGTGGATATTGAGTAGGATAGCTCGGGATCCTGGCAGAAGACTCCAAAGCCGGTTTTTCCTTCCTCTCTGGACCCGTCTGTGAAATAGAGGTGGCGATCACCCAGTTCGGCCAGTTTCTCCTGGAACAGAGCCCTGTATACAAGGGCTGGCGTGCTTTCCTTCTTTGATTCTGCCAGGCTAGTATCGAGGCGTGCCCCGTTGAAGCCCCACGGCGGATCACGGCCGACTTGATTCATTTGTCTGGTATGCTCGGGGAGTTCCATCCTGGAGACCGTCTCATTGGCGAGATCCACCACCGAGATCAGTCGCCTTCTTCTTCTGTTCTGAGGGTTTTGGAATTCTTGATGTAGTATGTGTTGCGGTTCGTGTTGAATTTTATTAGCCCACCTCACGAGTAGGAGAGATCTCCTTTCCTCGAGCGATGGCATATCGGCCTCTGCCAGCACACTGATCGTTGGGGAAGATTTGAAGGCGCCGATGGCTAGTCTGATAGAGGTATTGTAGACTCCATTAATTGATTTAAGAGTAGCTTTCGTGGCGGTTCCGTAGACCTGGGAGCCGTAATCGCATTTTCCACCTATCAGTGCCCGAGCAATATGTAGAAGTTGCCTCCTATCGCTGCCCCACCTTGTACTACTGAGTATCCTAATGATCCTTAGTCCTTTAAGGCAACTGGCCCTCAACTCTTTTAAATGGCCCCTGAAGTTAAGCTTCTCATCGAAGAGAACTCCCAAGACTCTAAGTGCAGCCGTGTGTTCAATGGGGACTCCATATAAATTGTAACCCTGTGGCGAACAGCCCTCCAGCCTGCAGAAATGCATGAACTTGGTTTTCTCAGTCGAGAATTTAAAACCAAACTCTCTTGACCAAGCCTCTAATAGCTCTAAAGCGCCTTGAATTGTGCTCACTAGTTCATTTCCCTTTTTCGCCCTGAAGAAAATTACGAGGTCATCTGCGTAGAGTAAGTGTTGAACGGAAGCTACTGATAGGGCGTGCGAAACAGAAGCTATGGCCACCAGAAAAAGTGGCACGCTAAGGACGCTACCCGTAGGGACTCCATTTTGCTGAAATCGGCTGTCGGAGAAAGTGTTACCTACCGCCACCTTGTGAAAGGAAATTGTGAGATTTGGGGGATTTTCAAAATTGCCCCAGAATATTTGAATAAAGGTGGAGGTGTGCAAAAAAAATACGCGCGGAGGAGGCTTAATTTGATTTAGTCGATGAAAAGAAACAGCATGTATCTCCTCGAGGGTGATTATAAATCTCACTTTGGTTATACGTACATACCTTTAAAATTAAATTAGGGTTACTCAACTAATTAATATTCGGACGAACGGGGTTGAAATTGTTCATAATTTGCACGACTTTCCCACCCGCAACATAAAAGCTTTATTCGCATTTCGGACAACTTTCTCGTAGCTACGTGCCAGGTGATAATGCTGCTTTATGTGCGGTTTTATGAAAAGGGAAGCTATATACATACATATTAATGCAAATAGGAAAACTGCAAATCCCCGCATGATTATTCTAAATTATATTCGTTGTTTTTCTGCGCTAGAAAAATAAAGAAGGTATATTTTATGAGAGCTTTTTTATGATTTTTTTAAATATATATTTTAACTCTTTCTCTGTTTAAATTGAAAAGTAAAAAAATACAGCTAAAGCTCCGAAATTACCCGCATTAGTGTTTTTAAAAACAAAAAGGATTTATGAGGATTGTTTGATCCCATTTCATTCGTTTGCTATCGCAAACATAACATTAGGGAATATACTTTTTTATCTCAACATCCTGTTTGCTATTTAATCTCCTTAAACATCCCTCTAATGTAATTGAGGGCAACACAAGCATGCAAGTTTGCTCTCCTTCTTACAATCTCGTAACTTCCTCCGCAGTATTTTCTTCTTCCCTGCAAAAGCATCCAGTGTGCTTCCCGAAAAAGCTCACTCCTATCGCGCGGAGCAATTTACTAAAATATACATTTTCTTTGAACTATCAAAAAAGGACTCACCCCATAAAAAAACTTTTCAAATCTCTCTGAAGTTTCTTAATGTAACGCAGATGATGTGTCCTTTTTGTTCCCATAATTGTTTCACAAAACATTTACATTCATTGCTCATTGAAAGGGAAAAGCATGAATGAAACGACGGGGGCTTTTAGCAAATGGATTACAACTTCCACCCACTCACACAGGAATACACAGCTTGAGTGAGAGATAAAGGATAAATCATACATAAAACAACAAAATGCCGAGTTCAGCTTTACCGGGGCTGTCAATGGCTCACAGTTTGGCACGTGATCATTAAAAGAAAATGTAATTTCTATAATGCACTCCCGTGCTAAGCTTTGCAATCGGAAAAATGAAGGAAAAATCCAGTGAGGGAGCAAAGAGAAGGCAGTAAAAATGTCTGAAGGGTATTTTGCATAGAATCACCCCACAAATGGCACCCAACTGCTAAGCTTTTTCACGCTTGATCCACACCAACAATCATAAATCACCGAAGGAGGGATGGTTTTCCACCATTGCTCCCCGATGAATTTGGGGAAAAATTCCCCGAAGAAAAAGCACTGAAAAATCCATCCACTCTACACCCACCCTTTTTGCACATAAAAATGCCAAGCAATACGCGCGCGAGCAATATTCTCAAAGGGAGCTGCCGAAAGAAATTAAAATTCTTCTAATTGCAAACAAGCCTTATTTTCATCTTATAAACTTTTCACATAAATATTTCAATCGCGTTCTCAAATCCCACTCTCATATTCTCCACCACCCACCCCAAACCAACCCACTTTCAGTTTTTTGGCAACATTCAACACAAGAACTTTCAGCAGCGTTCTCGGGGTGTCTTTTCATCTCATGTGGGACAACAATGTGATGCTAAAGATGAAGAGAAAAGTTCCTGCAACCCAGAGCCCCACATTAAAGGAGTACAATATAGGGAAAGTTTTGAAACTATTTGAATTTTTCTTGTTGATCAAAAAGTTGGTGCCACATTAATTTTTCAGCATAAACTTGGAACCACAGATATGTTCCGAAAATGTGCTCAAAAATTCTCTTATTTTCTTTCACAAATAATAATAAAAAAAATCACAGCTAAAAGTGTGTGTTACACAATCTGATGGGACATAACTCTGAAAAACTTTTTGCGGAACTGAATGCAAAGGATTCGTTTAAAAATTGCAAGAGATTTTTATTAATCCTTTGAGGACTAAAAGTGTTGACCTAAAACTTGATTTTGTAGACTTTGATCAATGTTTTTAATAATTTTAATAAGTTAATTAGCATTTTCAATTTAAAAAATTAGCTTTTGTTAGGAAATTTTTTGACTACTTATTACTAACAAAATTTCCCAAGTGATTATGTACCTGATGAAGTGACTATGAAGTTCCGAAATATCATAGAAAACTAAACGTAGAATTCGATCTAAATTCTATGAATTTTTCTTTTCAACATATTTGGGTTTCTCCATGCATTTTCAAAGCACAATTATGGAAAAATGTATTTTTATGATAACATTGTGAGTCAATTCAACATTTAATTACTCAAATAAACTCCTAAATTCGCATTTTGTGAATAGAATAAAACCAAAGAACAATCACAAAGCGATAATTTAACCATATTTAATGAACCTATATAAATAGAAATTTAATTCATTTAGAGCCCCTTTCTAAATGAAATCCATTTTGCAGTTCCATTTCATTTAAATTATAAGCATTTCAGTGAATGCAAATTTTCCATTTTATGACCATTTCCACTGTGTTCCTTATCAATCTTCCTGCAGTGATCCCTGCCGAATCCACAGCAATGCTGCCATGACTGTTTATGATGCATTCAAAGCAGTGAATTTATCGAATTTATTAAATTTTACTTTATCTACCCAAATCACATGAAAGGTAATCTTCCATCACGGGGTTTTTATTGAAAAATCAATGGCACTGTGCCCAGGTACAAGCCCCTGCAACGCTTAAGCTAACATGCCATTTTAGCATCATTTAAACTCTCCATCATCACTGTAAAATGGATTTTGAATGGATGGATAATTTTTGCTGCTAAAACGTCTGCATTCGATGCTTATTTCCGCACGTAAGACGGGGTTCAATGGCAAAGAAAAATCAATTTGTGCATGAACGGTTATTTTCCCACATTATACGGTAACCTTTCATGGTTCTTGTGAGGAAAATGCCGGGGAAACTTGATATACGGGGAGCTTATGAACTGACCTGCTTCCGTTGCTACTTCATGGCCCAGATGTCGGATGGCGTACAGCAGAAGTAGACCGTAGGAAAGTTGAAATCCCGTGGTTAGGACGTGCGCCAGGAAGGAGACGCCACACACAATCCACCCCCAGCCGCCGTCAGGGTAAAAGTGCTTGTGAATAAAATAAGAGAGTTGGGAGAAAATGTGAGAATGTTCAGGCTGCAATTAATGAACAAATGTTGCAAATTTTATTGTGTCCATGTCATGCAAAAAAAAAGCTTCAGTGGATGAGCTTGAATGGGTCTCTCTGTGCCTCTGGAGGCGCCTGGTGGATTGACGCGTGAATGCGCCACAAAGTATACGGATGGGAGATTACTCGCCTTTGTATTTATAATTTGTGGCATCGACCGAGTGCAGATTCTATCAGGCGTCTCCACATTTTGCTTCTCTATGTACACTGTTAAAATTGGTTGGATGAAGAAGGAATTTTTAGCGATTTTATAGACGGAGTCTCACCCGTTATACCAAAATTTTGAACAAATTTCAGCTCTTTATTTGTTTTTATTAATTTTCTATGAGTAAAGTTCTTAAACTTATTAAAGTTAAATAAAACAATTCTCTAAGAACTTGGCTCTTCGTGCCCCTATTTCCCTTCTCAAAATCGCCTAGACATACTGAAAAATTTAAAAGCTCTCAAAAGAATCTAAAGAGCTTTCTGAAAAATCTTCTTGTCTATCCCATGGATGGATTTATTGAGTTACTTTGTTGAAAAAAAAAATAATGCAAAATTCTCTTTAATCAAATAAAATACATAGAAAATAGATTATTCGTTCTTTTTGCATTTCGAGGAACATCATAAATTCACTCAGTCTCTTAAAACTTCCACTAAAGACTTTTCTTTTATTTTTATCCCACATCGTTTTAGTTCAATCCGTGCGGGTAAAAAAGCCTCAGAAAAGTTTGTCTTCTGCACTAACTTTTCGGTTTATTTCTTTAAAGCAAATTTCCCGTCAGAAATGGAGTTTTTTCTTCAAACGCGAAGATAGAACTTTTTGAGCTTCTATGAGATTGATATGAGTTAATAAATTCTTTAGCTAATTTCCAAGTGACACTGTGAAGGATATAAAGGAGATCAAGGAGATCAAGGTTGTTAATTTTTGCTCATTTCCCTCTTAATGCAACATCTCAACAAGGCAAGTTGGAAATGAGCAACCACTTCTCAGTAATGGAATATTTTATTATAAATTGTGAAAATGGCATTCAACGGGAGGAAAATTGAAGCTTCTCTCTCTCGGTTGTTGAATGGTAATTTCACGAAGTGTCGGGAGGTTGGGATGAATGTGTATTTTGTCTCAGTTTCACCTTCAGTGATAGGAATTAATTTTCTACCTGTCGTATTGCATTAGTGTCAACGCCGGCGCGCCTTAGTGCTGGTACATTTCGATGAAGTGAATGGAATTCTCGTTCAAGAAGTGCCGGGCAGGCGGAATCCTCGTCCTCTTGTAGCCTACTTCTTGGGTCATATCCTACGAAAGAGAATGAAAAAAAAAACAAGAAAATATAGAAAGATCGTTAGAAGAATAAATGTTTGCTAGAAAATTTGATCTGCATGAGAAAACTTTGGGCATATTATTTTTCAACGAAGCATAAAGTTAAAGATATTTCATCTTCGCATGGATGATGGCTGAAACGCGAAAGTTCCCTGTAGAATTTTCACTTTTCCCACCTTGTGCTCTTATAATTTGCCGCGCGCACACACACTGTTTTCCTATATAGTTTGTGTACATTTTAATCATGCTTTTACCACTGAAATTCATTTTGTAGCTACGAGAGGAACCTCGTAAATTACCCCCGGGAACCTCTCTTTAAACTCCATCGCGGTATCTACAAAATAATTACACTCATTCCCGGAGACTGCGTGAATGCTCACAAACTTTTACAATTAAGCAAAACCATCATTCAATTAATTTAATGGAGAAAAATGCCCTTTAAAGGGAATCTCCTGATTTTGTACTTTACCCCAATTTGCCAAACAATTTGTTAAATTTTCCCCTTCTGAATTTTTCTTTCGGTTTCTATTCTTGGTTGGTTATCATTTTCTGCGAGAAATTGATAATTAATTTCATATGGTAATGAAAAGTCAACGGTAGATGCATCTTGGGAAAATAAGGGAAAATTCATAAATTCAGTTGGTGTTTTACATAAATATTTAAATTCAAACAAATAATTTTGCTGCTATGCTGCAAGAAAACTTCTACTAAAGTACCCATGACCGAATGCATTGAAAATTTGGACAAAAAAGTTCAATTTTTATTTAAATTAAATGAAAATCCGCTGCAAAATTTTTAATTAAATGTTTTAATTGAATGCTCGGTTCTTTGTCTCTGGTGTTGAAGCCATCTCTCTCTATGCAAGTAATCACACAAACTGAAGAAGCTCTACTTCCTCTACTTTTTTTTCTCCTTCATGATGTTTCGGTAGAATAAATTGAAAAAGAATGACTCTGAGCTTTTACTCCTTGATATGTATTCTAATTAAAAGCTTTCTTGAAAGCTCTTCTCTTTGTAAAATCCATCGAGCACAAGAAGTACCATCTCCCCTTTGACTCTACGAATATCCCTTGTGAGAAAATGGAAGAAATAGTTATTTTACATTCTTAAGTTTTATTTGATAAAAAAAAATCCCTTCGTATAATGAGGATGATAATAAAATTAACTCAAAAAGATTTACAGCATGTCAAATTGTGTGCCAAAAGAACCTCAACAGAGGAAGTTCCTTCATTTCTTTTTTTTTTTTATTAAAAGTCATTTTCTATGAGACGAGAGAGTTCCTTAGAGTGTTCATAATAATATAATTAATGAGAAGCTTGATTGTTAGATGTTTGTCATCCCACGTTGGCTACTTACAGTTTCCGTCTTGACAGCGATATGGGGAGAAAAATGGAAAATTCCTCGTGAAAAAGGGGCGTCATTTGGACCCGACATTTTTCATGCTCTGCATAAATTTTCTTCATCATAAAAATGTATTTTACAAAAATTCCCTCGTTAGACATCCCGCCGGCTAAAGGCAAACACACACCGCATATTCCGTGACCATGTCACGTAGTATCGAAGGGAAAAAGGGACCATTGTGCATCATCTTTTATTAATGAGTAATCCACGCAGACATTCCACACTCCCGGGCATATATGAGGTGTTTTGTTCAATGAATCGGAATCCATTTTAAAAATTAAATTTTTCCACCCTCAGGCACATAATAAAAAGGTCAAAGGTGAATTAGTTTGGTGTGAGAAATTAAATATGCAAGTGAGGAAAGAATTATTTATTTTTGCATCTCTCTATGCAAGAGCTTTCTGTCTAAATTATTCGATTTTTAATTTATATATTTTTAGTGTTAAAAGCTTTGTAAGTGTAAGCGCAGCACGGGCAGAAAAGCATAGCAATGCTCTGTTTTTAGTAAACTTTGAAAAAAAAAATTAAATACATTTGAGAGCAAAACTGACTTCAAACATAAGAAGATTTTATTTATGATTAAAATCATATTCAAGTTCAACTTTGTACATATTCATATTTATGCATTTTGCACTTTCATTAATAAATTAAGCGCCAAAATTTGTGTATAAAATGTAAATTCTTGCAAGCTATATATAAGTAAATTCCACATAATCTGAATTGAATGACCCTCCAGGATAGACATGGAGAAGTTTTTAATTAAAAATTCAAACTTTTGGTTAATTTCATTATTTATATTCCATACCCCAAGTTTCCCCAATGTTGTGTGTGTGTGTGCATTGGATCGTGCAAGATGAAGATTTTGTCGTTTTTACTCCTGAACCTTAAATATATTCTCCTCATTCCTGCTCACCACCACCCATGTTAAGAAAATTATTACACTAATCTCATTGGCATGACGTTTATACCTACATGTATGTATGTTGTGCTTCATGTTTAACTGTGAGAAATCCCGCTTTAGCACAAAACACGAGGGCTTGAAATAAAATTGTCCAAAAGTCTCATGAATTATGGAGATTTATGTCTATCATAAAAGGAATAATTGTTGTGTGGAGTGGAGGTTGGGGAGTCGTCGCAGTCGTGCCATGTAATTAACATTTTTCACAAGCTTCTCATGCTTATAACCCACCCCTACAGCTCCCCCCATGCCCACAGGAGTCCCTCATGGGTTGATGTATTTATTTTCTTCGCACTTTGTCTATTTATTAATGAGGAACTTCCCGCATTCGAGGCATTCATACGGCTCGGTACACATTAAATTCCACCCCCTACCCTCACATTGCGTTGTAGGGATATCGCAGAAAATTGCCAGCTGATTAATTATCTTCCGCAAGGGCTGCTTTTATGGGGTGTGTAATGTATATCCTTTGATGGAAGATTTCTCCACACACAAGAAGGATTCGCTCTCGTCTATACAAGCATCTCCCGCAGAGTCTTCGTTTCATGCATTTTCACACCATGAAGCAAATTGAAATCTTTTTAATTTTTCTCCCATATTATTTCTTAAGAAATCCTTTTAGTGAAAATGAATTTTCTCCAGGAAGAAATATATTTTCATTCCGTCTTGAAATATATTTTCATTTCGTCTTTAAATGACTTCCAATTTTCTCCGTCTCTAAGATATCTTGATAAATTAACGTGAAATGAGCAGAGAACTAAAACCAAAATCCATTGATGAGATTTTGCATTTACCCCCAATATATACCAATTATCTTTTAGAGATCGTGATTAATTGAAATTCAATTGGGTTATATAATATGGGGAATTACATTGGAAGACATTCGCAACATTGACATATCAATTCAATGTGACGCATGATCCTCCTCAATAATTCATCTTCATTTCCTCAGGAACATGATTTCTCCCGGAGATAACGACACACATACGCATGGCGAAGATAAAGAAATCAGGTTGTCGTAAATATTTATAACCATCACTAAATTCACATGAAATGTGCGAAAAGCAAAAGGGAAGTTAATTTATATAAAGCACTAGAAGAATAAAATAAGGCGTCGACATGGAGGAGCTCTTTGAGCGGGCTGTGAATATTCTCTGGCTTATTATTTATGGGAATTGAATGTCCATTTAGGCGACAGATTGTAACTGTGTAGAGAGAAACATGATGTTTGTTGCCTCTTCTGTGACATGGAAATAAATTAAATTCTCTTGTTTTGTTACTCTAAAATCATCACAGCATATAAATATTTATCCAAATTACATGAGTGAATATGATGTTTCTGGGGCAATTATGATAAGTTTCATCCGTTTTCAGATTTTAATCGGAACCCTGCAGTGCCTACAGTGAACATGGGGAGTCGTTATGTAGGAATTGGTGCTCTGTTGTGTACAAGAATTTATATTTTTTCAATTAAATGTTTCAGATATTATTGAGCTTTTTAAGCTGCTTCTTTTGAGATATATTTTATTGGTATCATGCAAGTTATTACCTACTGAATTATGTATAAAAATTGTTTTCTTATACTGACTAAACGGCTTGATCGATTGTTAAGGATTTTCTAACATACACTCATTCTATTTTGAAATTTATTTTGATTATTTTAGCAGGTAATAATGGATCCAATTCTGCATTCAAAAAATCTTGAAAATTTCAAAAATTTTATCAGAAATTTCAATGATTTCTTTATCGCAAAATACGATCCGATATTTAAGAGCATGTGAATATTTTCTTTTCATAAACAAATTAATTTAAAATAAGTACTTTTTTGTTTACATTTAAATAAAGGAGTTTATTCACTTTTATTTATGTCATGAACTATAGAAAAAATGAAATATTTTTAGAATCAGAAAACATTAAAGAAAATCTTAACATCTATTAACTTTCTACTTTAACTACATGGGAAAAAGTCAAGAATATTTTCATCAAAACCACACCCACATTCCATCTCGATTTACTAAAAAAAGATATTTAAAATTATTCGTCAAAGTTTAAATTAAATTTAGAAAATATTCATACCACTGCTCAACAACAATAAACTTGGTGAAAAAAACATATTTTATAGTATTCTGCATTTTATGGATGAGAAGAAAAACCAATCAATGTCAGTTCCAGCCACAATAGCACCATATATAGTTGAATTTCATTAAATTGCCAGATTTATGTAGATTGATGAATTTCAGTCTCTGGAGCATTTGCATGAGAATGAAAACAAGGATACATCATTGCTGTTTCAAGCTCTCAAATTGTTCACACAATTATTCAATCCGGCTGGGATTAACCGCGTTCCACTGCACTACATGAGAGGAGGTGTTATGAAATTTCTGCAAATGCATTCGGAGGTGGATTCACTTTAGGGATAGAAGGGATTCCATAGGTAATGGTAAAGTCATGTGAGTCACACCAAATATTTGCGGGATTGTTGCGGCCAAGCTGTTTGATGGCATTTTGGCACTGGTGTGTGAAGAGAGGATCAACATCCCACGGCAGTCACGTGTTTGGCTCGGCTTTTGTGTGGTGCGGCTATATGGAGGAATGTGTCTCCTCGAGCAATGACATCGATCCAAAAGGGCGTGGGGGGGGGGGTGGACTCCTCACGAGAACATTGTTCCCGCAACCTGCCAATATCGATGCGTGCAATGCGGGGGAAAAGTCTGTATGTCTGGGGAACATCATAAATTCCACTAGATCGGATTACGAGGGTCCCCTCTCGATTCATAAGGCGATGCTTTAGCAGATCATAAAGCAAGTTTATTAAATATAGCTCTCATTCTCATGTGAAAGCAACAACATTACCCACACACACGGAGATTCTTCTCACAATAACTCGAGTCACATTATATGGAAAAAGGGGATTGATTTTATCTCAAATTGATTCAATCATAAATTGACGCTATGTGGCACTCATAAGATATAGATATCAAAAATATTGGAATACACATAATACCCACCCTCTGAAGGAGCATATTTTTTATGCAGACACCGAATATGAAGCAATGGTAAGAATAGGGACAGATTTAGCGAATAAATTTCACATCGATCCCAGCTGAAGTTTGAAAAATTCAATCCCAAAATCATTCAAAAAGTTCTGATATATCATTTAAAATTGAATAAATTGAAAATTTATGCATATTGAGGAATCTTTCATTATTTTTTTTTGTTATCTGAAAGACTTTTAGAAATGTTCTCTGAAGAAATGATCATTCTCAATCCATTTAATTAATGATCACATACGAAGAAAACTTTCTTTTCAGCATATTCTTACACTTCATTTGCATAAGCACAAGTGTAAGATTATGTGAAAAGAAAGAATGTGCATTTCGACCGGTTCTTAAAATTATATATGTATATAGAGCTACATATCAAAATCTTTTATATACGATTCGCGAAATTCCCGTAAAATCAGAGACTTCTCATTCTTCTTCAAGAATTGGCAACGTAACCACGTATTAAAGTTTATTGTGTTTTGTGCATTTTATAAAAAATGGAAGTGATTTTTACAGTGAATGGAGATGAGTGTAGGATCAAGTCTGGAGACTTGGCTCCTGATATGTCCCTAAATATGTACTTAAGGACACGTCTCTGCCTCACGGGTACGAAATTTATGTGCCAGGAGGGAGGATGTGGTTGCTGTGTGGTGACAATCCGTGGCAATCAGCCCGTGACTGGAGAACCATTCACTCTAGCCGTGACTTCGTGCCTTTTTCTCGTATATTCATGCCATGGACTTAATATTACAACCATTGAAGGCATCGGTGGGAAGAAAAAGGGCTACCATCCTATGCAAGAACGTTTAGCCCATCATGATGGTTCTCAGTGTGGCTATTGCTCTCCGGGATTCATCATGAACATGTATAGCCTGTACGAAGGAAAATTCCGCAATATAACCGATGAAGAGGTGGAGGATTCATTTGGTGGCAATATCTGTCGCTGTACGGGATATCGTCCAATTTTGGATGCCTTCAAGACATTTGCATCAAATACACAGGAGGATTTTATCGATCTCTCCGAGGACATTGAAGATCTCTCATTGCAGAAATGCAGAAAAAGTGGAAAAACTTGCGTAGAAAAATGCGGAAGAAGCTTCAACGTTAAAGCAGCAAACAATGCATTGTGGCACAAGGTAGCCAATCTTTCAGAAGTTCTTGAGATCTTCAATAGCATCGGCTTGAGAAAATATCGTCTGGTAGGCGGAAATACGGCCCAAGGAGTCTATCGAATGCCCTATGACATTGAGATCTTCATTGATGTTTCTTCGGCAGTTGAACTACGAAGGTACTACATTGGAAGTACAATTGAACTTGGAGGGAATACAACGATAACCGAATGGATGAGAATTTTACTTGAGGCTTCAGATCGTTCAGCATTTTTCACGTATTGTCAACGGGTGAGAGATCACTTGAATACAATTGCAACAGTTCCAATTAGAAATGTTGGTACAATCGCTGGAAATTTAATGATAAAGCATCAACATTCGGAATTTAATTCTGATGTATTTCTCCTACTGGAAACTATTGGGGCAAGCTTAATCATCACAGACGCATCAGGAAATCGTCAAACTCTATCACCACGAGATTTTCTCAATGTGAACATGGAGAAGAAAGTAATTACAAAGATTATAATGCCTCAGTTAGCTCCAGATAGGCATCATGTGAGATTTTACAGAGTTTCAGAAAGAGCTCAAAATGCCATATCCTACATGAATGCGGGATTTCTTTTGCAAATAAACACAGGATCTAGCTTAGTTATAACTGCGAGAATTGTCTACGGTGGAGTTAATTCCAGATTTATTCATGCTTCATTCATTGAGAAATATTTAAAGGGAAAGGATTTATTTGACAATAATACCATTCAGGATGTTGTGAATTTAATTGATTCAACCTTTGACATTGATGATAGTCTTCCAAATTCATCTGCAGAGTTTCGGCGAAGACTTGCGATTGGATTATTTTATAGGGTAGGTATGAAGTAAAGAAGTTTAAAAAAAATCTTCTTATCATGCTCTAGATTGCTAATATTACGTTTTTTTTCAGACTATACTTGATCTCGCTCCAAATACAAAGATCCCTTCATTCTATCATAGTGGAGCTATCGCAATAGTTAGGCCTCTTTCATCTGGTGAACAAAAATACGATTCTTTTCCTGAAAAATATCCCCTGACACAGCCAGTAATGAAAGTTGAAGCTCTAATTCAATGCAGTGGAGAAGCTGAATATGTTAACGACACCTACTTGCATAATGCTTTGTGGGCAACATTTGTTCTATCAAATGATCCACTGAAAACTATTTCAAGTATTGATGCAAAAGCTGCCTTGGCAATTAAAGGCGTTAAGGCTTTCTATAGTGCAAAGGATATTCCAGGTGTAAATTCATTCATTACTCCCACTAATCCATATAGGTCTGTTGGAAGTTATACAGAACCGGAGGAAGTATTCTGCAGTACTAAGGTTTACAAAATTTCATATCCTGTAATATCCTATTTTTTTTTTAATAACAATTTAAATGGATGTAATATTTTTTTTTTAGATCAAGTATCATGGTCAACCTATTGGTGTAATAGTTGCAGAAGAAATGTCTCAAGCTGTTTATGCTGCTGAATTGGTTAAAATCCATTACGTGGACAAAATGAACAAAGAAGAATCTTTAGTCAGTAGTCTCTATCGTTACTTTCGAGGAGCAAATCCTGATGAGAAAATTCTACCAACTTTAGCAGATGTTTTTGAAGAAGATCCTATTCTCACGAAAGATCGTTTCCAAGAACGAAAGGTTATAATTGCTGCATCAAGGGTAGGTGTTGATCAGGGAAGTAATCACATTAAAGGCCACCTATTTTGTGGTCTTCAGTATCACTATCATATGGAGACACAGCAAACAGTTGCAGTACCAGTAGAAGATGGCATGGATATTTTTTCAAGTACTCAGTGGATGGACTTAACACATACTGGAATTGCTTATGTACTAGGTGTAGATAATAACAGCATAAATATTCGCATTCGTCGACTTGGTGGTGGTTTTGGCGGGAAAACCAGCCGAGCAACACATATTGCCACAGCAGCTGCTATTGCTTGTTACCACCAAAAGCGTCCTATACGTATGGTACTGCCAATGATGACAAACATGAGGGCTATTGGAAAGAGAACTCCTGCATTCTACGAATATGATCTTGACTTCAATGATCAGGGTGTTATTCAGCGTCTCAACTGTGACATAACCCATGATCTGGGATGCAATAAGAATGAACCATTTGATGCCTATGAATCACTTTTTGAATCAAATGTTTATTCCACACCAACGTGGACGGTGGTGTCACGCAATGTTCTCACTGATGCAGCATCAAATACATGGACGAGAGCACCAATATCAACTGGGGTAGTATCTTATGCAGAAACAGTAATGGAACATATTGCATGGAAACTCAAAATGGATCCTGTTAAAGTTAGATTCGCCAATATAGCTGCTGATAGTCCAGTAAGAAAATTATTTGAGAATTTCCTCGAAAGCTGCGATTACTACAAGCGTCTGAGTGAAGTAGAGAAATTCAATGGTGACAACAGATGGAAGAAACGAGGCATTGGTATAACCCTCATGAGTTATCCTCATGAGAATCCCAATAATCACGAAGCTTTAGTTACAATATATCATGGGGATGGTACTGTTGCACTTAATATTTCAGGCGTAGAAATGGGTCAAGGACTGTATACAAAAATTATTCAAATTGCTGCTTCTACTCTTGGAGTGCCAATTGATAAAGTCAAAATAAAACCTACTAATAATTTAGTAGGAGCCAATACGATGATTACTTCTGGCAGTTGGACTACAGATGATATTGGATATGCCGTGAAGAAGTGTTGCGACACTCTAAATGCTCGACTTAAGCCCTTTAAACTGAAGAATCCTTCAGGAACGTGGCACGATATTGTTCAAGCTGCTTTTATGGCTAATATTGAACTAATTGCAATTTCTCAATATGTCACGGAAACCATGCCTCATTACCACGTCTATGGTTGCGCCTGTGCTGAGATTGAGATTGATGTACTAACAGGAAACTTCCTACTACATCGAGTGGATATTGTGGAAGATGTTGGAGAGAGCATAAGTCCAAGGATTGATGTTGGACAAATTGAAGGAGCCTTCATAATGGGACTAGGATACTGGCTACATGAGAAGCTCGTGTACAATCGTACGAATGGTGAATTGCTAACAAATAGATCTTGGAACTATAAACCACCCGGTGCAAAGGATATTCCCGTGGATTTTAGGGTTAGTCTTGTGCAAACAAATGCAACCCCTACAGGAATATTTGGATCAAAGATTACGAGTGAACCTGCTGTTTCAATGGGAGTGGTGGTTGCAATTGCCCTTAGAAAAGCCATTGAATCAGCACGTAAAGACGCTGGGGCTCCGGATATATTTCTTACACTTAATACAGCTACAACTGTCGAAAACATTCTTGAACTCTGTGGAACTAAGAATGAACAATTCTCTATTTAAAAAAGGAGTATTTTTTTTCATTTTACTTTCTGTCTATTAAATATCAAAATAAAGAAATTATCCTTTAAAATCTATATTGAATTTTACATTTTAATAGAATTCTTGAGAACTCTTTACTTTTCTGAAACAACTAAAAGCAGAAATTTGGGAACATTTTGCAACCATTTGCAACTTAATTCCGAATATTCGACAAAACTCAACTAAAAGGTAAGTCATTTGTTTTCCCGGTTCATCGAGATTGAATTGAAAACACCACCAAAAGCTGCTTATACCCAAAAGTCTGTGTGCTTTATCCTCACTGCATATACATAGCAAAAGAAGGAATGCCGAAAAGCACAATTTGAGGATGCAACAAGAATGGGGGGAGTGAAGTAATCTTTCAATTTCAGTTAGATTCGGGTGCTAAAGCGAATATATAGGAAAACTTTATACATACAGCTTCTCAATGGTTCACCGCTCAGTGAAATGGAGTTATCCTTGCAGTTATCCTTTAGCGATAAATCTATTGAAAATTTCAGAGGGAATTGGATCACATGCCGGTGTACGGAGTGCGCATAAAAATTTCAATTTATCCCTTCAGTGACGTGTCACTCTTTTGCATTCTTTCACCTCCCGCACAGGCAAACGACACTTGAATTCCATTCCCACCCTTTGAATTGCACTGCACACCCCCTTCGCATGACATTCACCCTGTGGCAAATGTGGGTGGCTCTTGACACTTTTGCATTTCACGCTCACTCCCCTATTCCTCGCCGTCCCCCCCGTTATACCCTTTGGGGTCTACTAAAGCGATTAAGGGTAAGAACTCTGTGAGATTTAGTCACACTCCGTCGATTGACCTGCAGAACGATTAATAATGTATATGTGCTGCTGGTGAATAAATGCTGAGACTGAGGAAGCATTTCAGTAATGCAGCGAAACTACAAACCAAAATTAATGATGCGATATCCTCTACAAGAGATTATGCGCTCTCTCTCTCTCTCTGTACTGGGGGTACAATCTCAAACCATTAAAGTTTTAAGTGCGAATGTGAGTTATGTGGTCTGAGATATCCGAATGTAATTAAATATAAATACACCACCAGGACTAAATATAAATTTAGTTGCTTCTACGACAGTTGAATCATTTAACTTTTGCTATTTAACATTAAATAGTTTAGTTCCGGAAAAAAGTTTATGGGTCTTTATTGGAAGATTAAAAAGACATTTGCTAGCATTTCATAGGAGAATTCTCATTTTTTTATTCAATTTATTTATTTTGTGGATATTGGCCGTTGAGGGTAGTTTATTTACTAAAACCTTAGAGTATCGAAATAGAGCTAAATAAATTCGCTAAAAAAATCAAACATCCTTTTAGCAGAACTGCACAAAACAAATAAAATTTATTTTATTTTCATTTAATATATTTATTTAACAACCCAACGATACAACCCCTAAATGTATTAGCTATTTGCAATTCAATCTTATTCAATTTTTCGGTACTATCGCTGTGAGCCATTTAGCGTTTATATCATACAGAATGGATGAGATAGAAAAATGCAAAAATGAAAGTTAAGTGAATGGAACTGGAAATGATGCACTAAATGCAAAAATCACAGCCATCACATGCACTGCAAGCACCAATTCTGGGCAAGTCGTAAAATGATGAATTGGTGTCATTCTGTGGGGAATTATATGACCCCCAAACCACCCATAGAGAGCGTACAAGTCATGCGAGATTGAAGATATGAATCCATTTTTGGACACACAAACAACCCCATTTGCCGTTCATAATAAAAATATTGCATAGTCATTTTATAGCATAAATCTCTTGCACATGGTCTTTGGGTTTTCCTTTCTTTTTGGTAGAAGAAGCAACGTGAAGAATGAGGGGGAAAACAATTTGCAGTTTGTTGAAAATTCTTTTAAAGGGTGCTAAATTCCTTGGGTTGTTCTATAGTGGAACTGAATAAACCCAGAAAATTCTGGCATGTGATTTTTTTAAGGACTCTGTAAAGTTAAAGGATTAACATCTCTATTTGAATTTTTTTGGTTAGAATTTTTTTTACCAAAAAATGTTTTTTTTTGTTTATAAAAATTAATTTTCTTTGGCTCTAATAAAATACATAAATATGAAAATTTTCTTGGTTTTCCTTTTATGGCTTCATGAGCCTTTTTCATACCGATTATGTAAGTATCACCCAATAATCAGTAAAATGCCTAAAAATGAATAATCTCCTTTCTCAAGAAGAATCTTCAGATATATAAATTAAAATTCAACCATCATCAAGTCTTGATGTAAAATTTATCTCCAGATTTTTTACGACCATATTGCGGCAAATAAAAATCTTTTATCTCTCTACTTATTGCAATTTGTAAGTCTCCTTTTTTTTTGATAATAATAAAAAAGTATATAAAAAAGATAAAAAGAATTCTCGTGCCAAATTAGTACATTAAGATGAATTTAATGGATTATTTTTAACTTTTAATACAGCTCATCTGATGAATGATAAACCCTCTTTTGCTCTACCCAAAAAGTATTTTGCTGCTGTTTTTCCGAATGCAGTAAATTCTTCGTGTGGCAACAGCTGACTGCGAAGAAATTTATCGGTCTTTTGACTCTGCGGAGAAGATTCTTTTTTTTTTTAGAATTTTTCTAAATGATGTATTTTGGCGCCATTCACATGATAATTGTGTTAGAATTTTTTTTTAATATTCAACGCATATTTCTAACGATATTTCTGTCAGTCTCGCAGGAGGATTTATGTTAATTGCTAAAACCGTATATCCCGATAGTTCCGGAGCGTACTGGATACGGTGAGAGGTGTCCATCAAATTCTAAATTAGTACACACACGTGTGAAATACAATCTCTGAATACAAATGCCCGGTGGTGGGGAAATAAAGTTATGCAAATGTCCTATGTGAACGTCATAGTGAAATATCTCACAGAAAATTTCCACTTATGCAGAATTCATCACTTTTTAGTTGACGAGAGCGACGTGGAGGCATTGCCAAATCCAACCAGAAGACATATCAGAGAAATTTATTATTTGAAGTGGAAATGCATATATTTGATGTTTTCCCATTCATCTGCAATATTGTTTGCAAATGATATTATTTTATGAGGCTTTCCTCGTGTTTTTCCACTATTTTATTATTCTCATAAAATGTTTGTTTTTTCCGTCTTTGCCTTCTTTTGTATTTAAACAGAAATATTCTAATTTTAGATAAAGATGTTTTTTTGAAAGTTTTATGAAAAAATGAAGAGTTTTGAGATGGTTTATGGCTTATGCCGGGTTTATTGCTGCTTGAATTGAAGATAGTTACTGTATAATAAAAACTGAACTGCAGGAAAACTTAGGCAAGAGCAATTTTCCATGAATTTTAGAGAATTTCCTCAAAATTATTCTTTTTTTTTTCTTTTATTCGAATAATAATATAAATTATATATTTCTGGTAAAAGCTCTAAAAGCTCTGAAAGCAAATTCTTCACATACCCAACAAAAAAAACTCTTAAGCACACAAAGAGAACACAAAAATTGACAGAAAGGTTTATTAGAAAGTTAACCAACATAGCAAGGAGAGATAGTGACTGTTTATTTTTGCCATTTTCCTTCGTCCTCTTTTTTCCGGGAACATTTTACCCTTAAAAACAATGGTAACTGACAAATGTACATCCATTCTGTGAGCAAAAATTACTATGCAAATCCCATATATAAGAGGCGTATTATATACCACAAAAATATCCTTTTCATTCTCAATGCGAAAGCAAAATTCTCCTAAACCGTATAACCCACACTTTTGGTGTATTTTTTTCATTGTAAATTGAAACACTGCATTCAATTTATTTTCCCCGCTCAGTCGGAGAGATTTTGGGAGGTAGTCGAATTTTAATGGAAAGTCTGACACACTTTTAAAATTTTTCCATAAATCTTCCTTCCCCCCCGTACGCAATGGTGGAAAAGCTCTTAAGTCAATACAATAAGGATGTGGAGTGTTCCCTTGCTGCCTATTTTAGGGGTCCTTTTCTCCCAGCGTGCCCCACACTGTGTGTTGCTTCAAATAAAACATATTTCTCATTCTTTTGCACGTGACAATAATACAGTGTTGAGTATGTAAATAAATTTCTCGGGTCATGTTGCTCCCAGAGGGGGTATCTAAATAAGCTTTTTCTACGCTGTTCTCATGGATGCGGGAAAATATACAATAAAGGCTTTTTTTGTATTTCGCGTGGTTTCTGCACGTTATGCGGATGATAACTTGAAAAGATATAAAATGAATCTTTCCAAGAAAAAAAAATCAATAAGTTTTTTGTCTCTTCTTGGCCCGTTTGCTTGAAATAATTGAGATTGTGGAAAAATAGAAGAATCTGAATAAACAAGGAAGAACAAACGAGTCCTCTAAGTTTTCTCAGGGGAGGGGAGTGGAGTAAAGAAAATGAATTTTTCATTGTTCAATAATTAGGGGGCTAAATGCTTGAATTTTTGAATTACAGTGAGATTGTTAGAAAATATTTTAATAAAAAATTGGAAAGAATATTTTATTCATTATAAATTATCTAAAATGCTAAGGCTATTGATTAACGACCTACTATTCACGCTGAGAGAAAATACATAAGGTCTTGTTTTATGACAAATTCCGTGAAGGATCTTTCAGCGTTTTCCGAGAAATTTAATTCATAACAAGATGATCAAGACTCATGCAATGAATTAACTTTCCTGCCGGGAAACTTCTCAAAAATGATTAAATGATTTATTTGAATATCATCCCCCAAAATAATCCTTCGCAATACAAATCTCAAAATAAATCCCCATAAAAGACTTAATTAGGGAATAATATACAAGTAAGGGATGGTACTACATACAAAAACGAACCATGAAGCTGTCCTTTCCAAACAAAATATCATTAGGATGTACTTGAGAAGACGAAGAAAAAAATGCTTCTTTGTAGCAAATATTTGCTTTATGTGTTTCCCAAAAAGAAATTAGGGGGTGGGAGATTTTCAAGGGAAAAGAGTGCTTAAATATGTACCATAAATTGGGAAAAGAAGTTGATATATTTTTTTCATGAATTTCATTTGGTTTTTGACGACATTTCACGCATTTTGGGTGAGTTTTCATTCACACAGAATACTCAAATTCTTTGTTTGGCCATAGCGACATGAAGTGAAAATATTATGTATAGCTTCATTATATATACAAATTTATATATGTTGCGAATAAGAAAAATTTTGGATTTAGCGGGGAAAAAATGCAAACAATTTTTTGTCCCACAAATTACCATTTCGTGCGAATTTGATGGGAATTTTGGGTCAATGAGCTTTACTTTTTGGTACGTACACGAGGAGGGATATATCGTTTAATAATTCACACCATTCACACACATTTTACCATTTGTGACAGCTCTAATTGCCACCAATAAACTGGCCAATTTACAGCAGATTTTTGTATGTTTTTTCCACTTCCTCCCGCACAAAACTCCTTCTAATGTTTATTTCACCTCCCCCTTCCTCACCGCAAATTTGATGTTCTACCAAAACATTTTTGTAAGCATGGCAGGGGAAATGTACATAAATCAATTTGGAAGGCATCCAATAAAAATATTTTTTTTAATTCAAACCCATTTCGCCACCAACATCTGTTGCCCATCCAAAGCCCGTCTCACTCGTGTCGTTTGGGATAAGAAAATTTGCCAAAAAGAAAAAAAAAACTTTATGGCAATACCCCACTATTTTGTGGCTTGGGTGGCGATATATAAGAAAATTACATGAGAAAAGTTGAGAGCGCACTGTTTGAGCCTATTTTCCGTTATAGAATAAATCATTAAGTACACGTGCGGCACACGGATTTTTCCAAGATTTTTTCCTCCCCCATCGTACCCATTCGTATTGATGGCACGTTTTCGTGACAATTTTCCAGGGGTCTGTGTGCAATTTAATCTGCTACCTACCACCCCGCAGAATGAAAAGCGATTACGTCTAGTGCAGGAAATACCTGTGCGAGTTGGGGATAATTTACTGGGTATCCGTGCATTTCTTGCCATTCCGCCAAAAAAAAGAAGGATATATAAATTCACCTTAAACACTATCTACAGCACAAGTGCAGCAGTTTATGTTTGAATTGAGAAAATGTCTGCTTCAGGAATTTTTTGATTTTTGCTTTTCCCGTAAAATTGGTACTTGCTTTTCGTTAATTTAGATTTTCAATCACGATTTTTATTTCAAATTGATTTCTCTGCAGATTTTGGTGAAATCGTGCTTGGTAAAAAAAATGGAATATAGGGAAAGATATTCTAATATGAGAAATTCTGATAAAAATTTAATAAAAATCATTTCTTGAACCGTTTTTGATTACATCTTAAGATCAATGTATTAAAATATTAAATTCAATTTTAGAATCAATGCAAATTCAGATCTAGATGGTCTATAAGTGCTTTGAAAAAATATCACTTAACCGATTTTACTATTTCAGATTAAGATGCATCTTTGAAAAACTGATCTAACCTGTCAAATTCGATTAACTCTGTTAACACAAAGTCTTATCAAAAAATATGTTTATGATATTTTTTAAACTTTGATTTTTTTGTTAATTTTTCTATTTTTGTTAATTTTTGTAAAACTTTTTGATTGTAGTGTACCTTCCATTTGAGTATTCGTAATGCACATAAATTGCTTCAATTTATCCTCATTTTGCTGCACATCTAATCTATGCAAGTACATACATAGTTGTAGAAATTGTAGAAAATTATTGATGACACACCCAACACTCCAATTACCCACAGAGATGCTCCATTTACGCGCGTGTTTACAGACTTTACAAATGTAATATGCCGACCAGACACCATTTGTATGGCACATAAAGTGAATCTCTCTGTGCACAAAGAGTAGGGGAGGTTTGAAATAAAATAAATTCACAGGAATCACAACACCAGGCAAATGAATATTGTGACTTGTGAAGCCAATAAAGCAGTCATGTTAGTGCGATGCGATTTATTGTGGGGACCGCGTGTGATTTTCACAGAGTAGAAGACTCATACGTGGGGCACGCACTTCGCATTTGCTTTGACATTGATGTATTTTCCAAGTGGGCGCCATGGAGTGATTTTCCCTCACGTTGCGATGGCACGAGAAATTGGAGTAAATGTGACGAATTCGGTTTGGGCAGAGAACGGTTGGTGCGGAAATGCCACCAAATTGTAATCAATGTGGAAGATGATTTGCCCTTTTGCCAACTTTCCCACACATCAATGAACTGAATATTGAATTTTCTATTTGTGGGAAAACTTTGCAAATTGCCATTTTAGCGCCCCTACATTAGTTAACACATGAGGATATCATGTCCTGTGGCCTCTATTAATTCAATTTTATAGCCATGGGAGAGCAGGAGTAAACACACTAATTATAAAATGTTTAGCTTCTCATTTAGAGGGTGTTGAAGTTGCGGTCAAAATATTTGCAAAAGTTTTTCCTCATCATGTTATGATACAGCGATGCTTATGATGTTAAGAAAATTATATACACCCACTATAATTTTATTACATATTCCTTAGTTCCTCCCAGGCAAATATAAACAAATTTATTTTAGTTAAAGAGAAATTCTGCGAGATGTAGTTTTTGTGGAGTTTTCACTTTTCAGTGAGTTAAAACTGAAATCAGTAAACTTTTTAAACAATTACCAAACTTTATAATGCTTAAATTATCTGTGTAATGCGTGTAACGTATTTGGAATAATATTTTAATAATAAAACCAGTAATAGAGGAGAATGGGTCAAATTGTATGAAACAATTCTAACAAACCTCCCCTAAACGTTTCTTTCAGTTCAAGGATTTTGCAAAGCTTACTCTTTATGCTTTGAAAAGCTTTTTAAACTTTTTGTTATTCGGATAATTTTAAACTGATCTGTTTTCAAAATTCAAACCACAACGGAAATACTGAGTAGCCCAAAATTTTTAAAACTTTTCCAGAAATTTAAAAAAATATATTTTTTTAAGAAACTGATTTAACAAAAAATCAAAAAATATTTTCATACCTGTGTAGGAATTCCCTTGAGCCGGATAGCTTCCATGGCGCATTGTGTCGGTGTGATGCGGCGCTGAATTAGCACGACGATTGTGCGTGGGTGTCGCAATGGTGGCAAAGCGACAACGTGAGCAACCACCAATGCTCAGTGGATGTGGCCTAGTGGCAGGTGGTGGTGGTGCCGGTGGTGGTGATGCAGACATTGCAGGTGACACACAGCCAGCCGAGACGCCCAGCATCTCCGGTTGCTGGGTCAGCCCGTGCGTCTGGTTGTGCGTGGCGTGACAAGTGGCAGGTGCACCCGATTCCGCTGGCCAGTGATGTTGACAGCACGCCGCTGGGGCAATGCGGTAGTTCCAGCAAGGCTGCTGAGGGCAGTGTTGGTGGTGGGACTGGAGGGATCTACAGGAGCAACTGTAACGTCACGGGATCACATGGCCTGCGTTGGCGTCGTATATACCGCCGGCGAGGGAGTGAAAGGGACGCTCGGTGGTGTGCTGGCAATCACCGGTGGGCAGGTTCACGCATGACCTGGCACCCGAGAGGGTTGATGTCAGCAGCGGCGGACGGCGCGGTGCCGCACGTCCAGCCGCAAGGAAGGGGGCACGTGGGAGTGTGGAGAACGGATGTTGCTGGAGGTAACTACTGAGGCCACGGTCGCATGTGCAATACATCTTAGTCTTAACTGCTCTCACTCACCGAAATCGCACTCCTCACACTCTTTGCCGAATCACAGGACATACCACAGTTCATGTCTACTGGTTATTAGGATCTACCACCGAAAGGAATAACATCTGCGCTGCTTGAGTTTGTGTCTCACAGCATCAGTTCTGATATGTTGTCGTTGCTGAAAAGAAATTAGTTATGAATATGATGAATGTTTTCTCAATAACGTGCATAAATTTTATTATTGAGTGTAGAATATTTTGAGGAGAAAAGAAAAATATTTTGTGCTTTTTTATGATCATAGTTGGGTTCATCAAAACTCCCATTTGCCAGCCCTTCATTACATTGGTTTCGCAAAAGAACTTGTTGTGCAATTCACTTGTTATTATAGCGCCACACAGGGTGTAGTGTAGAGGGTGTGAGGACCTCTGAATGGGATAACTCTGTCGGATAGTTTGAGTTGGAGAAAAAAATTGCCAGCTTGTCATATTTTCATGAGAAGTCTTTTGAGAACCATTGTATTCTATCTATATTATGTATATGTTGTTCATGTGAATAACTTGGAGGCGATCCAGAGAGCAACTTTGTGCTGAAATCATCACTTTGAGGCCGCTGGGCGACACTTTGAGACTTTTACTCACTTGACAGGTTTTACTATATATGTATATATACATCACACCCACACCCTCAACATTTCCCTCATCATCAACCCACCCCAGCACGAGGGAAAACAATGCTTTTCCACCCTTATCGCACACAAACCTCTTTCGTTCACGTCTAGCGAGGGATACGTAAAGAAAAAAAAAAGCCGCAAATTGACACAATTTCCACGATATTTTCCTCCATGACAATTTTATCATTTTCACACCCAGTGCCATAGACAATGGCTCAAAGTTTCGTGTGCCACACCACATCAACTTTAAAGTCAATTTAATATTAAACATTTTCTTATTTGGGACCCATTTGATTTTACGATACGCGCAGTTTTTTTTTAGCAGCACAACAGTTCCCTTCTTTTGAATTTCGTCCCCATCTACCCCCTGTTGAAAGCACTTTCCATTGTTCTTGGAAGTTTTACGGGGGCAGGAGATGAGTGGAAAATAGTACCCTCTCCATTCCATTCACATCCAACAGACAATGCGGTGTGAGAGATTGCGCGGTGAAAATGAAAATTTCGAACAGGTGTGATATGAGGGTTTGTTTTTCACCATTTCCCGTGTCTCCACTCCGCAGGTTAATTCAGCGCGCCCGATATATTTAAAATTGATGTCATCAAATGAAAGAAAATACACCCTCAAGCTTCCTCTAGGCCCCTTTTACCCACCCCTCAGAGTTACACCCACATCTCGCAACATTCTACCGCGAGACGCATTGCTAAGTGAGGCTTATGTCGGGGATTATATTTGTTGGGTGCTTTTGCAAGAAAGTTGGCGCCAATTGTGCTTCATGATAAACAATTCTTTTTCCACCACTACCACCCTCCTAATCAGAATCTCGCGAGCTTCAAGCGGTGGATCACGTGGAAAAGTTCAATAAAGTACGGCGGAAGTTTATCTTGATTATTGAGTGGAGCTGCTCAAGATAGATTTCAAGAGTATTTTCAAGTTTTCTCAACAAGTTCTATATTATATATCTTATGCAATATGTATACCAAATTGTATATAGCTCTAGGGATGTTTTTCTGCTGTAAAAGCTCTCTCTCTAGTTTGAATTATATATAGTAAAGCTTCAATTTTAACAAACCAGAAATAGGTTTTTTTTTTACTTTGTTTGCAGTAAATAAACAGAAATATTTAATATTTGTCTAGGATTTGACCAAATATTGAGCTCATCATTGTACCAGTTGGTAAACATAATTTATGGTTTGGTTGTACAATGTAGTAGATACGTGGATTTACTATTAAACCCATGAATTTGACAAAGGAACTTAAAAATATTAAATCTCAAAATATTACCAAAATTTATTTTATGGTTAATAATCATTAATCAATAGTTATGGTATAATTTAGCAATAATTGAGCACTAATTGCTACCTATTTCAAACAAATAATTTCTTGAAAATATCACCAAATCTGAATATTTAAATAATTTTACAGATATCTGCATAAATTAGAAGATTTTTTTTCTCAATGGCCCGAGGAATATTCTAAAAATTATAATTGATTGATTGCAATTTTATTCCCCGATTATAATTTAAAATTAAAGTTGTCTTTACAGCGAAAAGAACGAAAAGAATAGAAAATGTACGGGTAAGCTGACCAAGCTTACGAGAGCTGTGTTTCTTTCAGTGTACCAATTTTGTGAGAGCAAACTAGAACGCGAATTTGTTTAAATACATGCAAAATCGGGAAAAGTTGAAAAGTCATCCCCCAATAAATCTTTAAAACGCCATATCTCGGGAACGGCTCCATAGATTTTCGAGTTTGAGCTATCGTTGGAAAGGTCTTAACCTCAACTATAATATATTAAAATATGAAGTAAATCGATAATGGCATTTTCGAAATATTCGAGTTCGAAATTTTCTTAAATTTTGATTTTGACTTTAGCGCCTCTCGCGGTCATTTCTCGAACTTGCAATGTTCTAGACATTTGTAGGGCTTCACGAAACCTTTCATTTGCACTTGAGTTGATCAAAATCCGACTTGTAGAACCCGAGATATGACATGCCAACTTTGGAAGGCTATATCTCGAGAACGGCGACATAGATTTTCTTCATTTTTGGCATGGAGCTAGATAATATGGTCAGCTATAACATATCAAAAAATGAAGCAAATCGATAATGGCGTTTTCGAGATATTCATCGAAAAGTAATCGAAAATTTTGTTTTTGATTTTTGGCCTCCTAGCGGTCACTTTTGAAACTTCGTATGTTTTAGAGAGTTGTAGGGTTTGTTGAGAGCTTTCATTTGAGCCCGGGTTGATCAAAATCGGTCAAGCCGTTTTCGAGTTATGGTCGATTTTCGATGAAAAATTGTGAAAATTGTGTGAAGGTCTTGATGGCCCCTACAACATATCAAAATTTCAGACCTCTAGCTATAATAGGGGCTGAGATATAGCGAAAACAAAATTTTGAGGTTATTCAAAATGGCGGACTCGGGGGTGGGGGGTAAAATTTGATGTCATAATCGGATGTCTTCCGGTCGATATTTAAACTTTGCCGTTTACCGCAAGTCTCTATCTATTACCGTTCTCTTGTAATTTAAGTTTATAATCCGGACGGCCGGACAGACGGCCGGATGGACGGCCGGCCGGACAAAAAAAAATTTTGGCGCATACGTTTTTTGGAATGTGGGGACCCTAATTCGTGCTCATCCCAAGTTTGAGCCCGATCTGACGACTTTCGATTTTGCTCGGTACACAAAAGCTGAGTCTGAAAGAAACACAGCTAAAATGCACTTCAAGTTACATAAAATTAAAGAGAAAAAAAAGGAAAGTGAAGAGATATTAATTTCCTAATGAAAATTCTCTTTATGTGGGAATTTGGGTGTGGGTGTAGTGCAATGTGAGACGCAAAGAAATGGGTTAAATCCACCATCATCCAATGAGTTGTGAATGTTCTGAATTGCTAAAGACAAATGAAATGAAAAAGCGTCATGCAGACCACCTCGTACCAAATAAATCTTCATCCAATTTCATTATATGAGTATCTCCCCATGACTCTCCCTCCTGCCCATCGCCCAGGAGCCTCCTCGCCTTGTGTGCTGCACACACACCTAAGTCCACCAGACCCATGAGAAAAGCTCGAGACAAGTGTGTGCGTTCATTCATGACTACAATGGAGCATAATAAGCCGGCTAAAGTGTTGCAATCCAGCTCAATGGGATTGTTCTCCACTAATCCAATTACGGATTCCAATCTCTCGGGGAGCACTCTTCAAAATATCTATCGGAGAGAATTTCTCGATGCTCTCCCCCTTCAATGTACAAACTATAGTCACATACCAAGTCTTGTACGATGATGTAATCGTACGCTTGTTCAAACCAAATCTCTCTTTGCTTTATTTTCCTAATTTATGGTAACAGAGAAAGGTTCACCTCTTCAGGTGCTGCTACCCTACCAAGGGGTATACATTGAAACAAAGAGTTGCTACGGAGGAGGGAGGTTGATGAACGAAAAATGAGACTATCGTTGAAATATTAATTTACCCCTGAAGAAGCAAGAAAACATCACTCAATCGTCAGAAATTTCACATAGAATCCCTTTGACTGTTTGGTTTACAGTGGGACCCCAGTACAACGACCACTCGGATGTACTCTTCGCACTCATTATTTTCAATGCGCGAGAGTAGTATAACCAAGTGATCGTTGTACTGGGGTCCCACTGTATATGTTTATTTGTCTGTTTAGTTCTCTTTATAAATTTGATCTAAATATCATGGGTAGCACAGTGGAGAAGCAACAAGAAGCCATTGAGATGAATTCAAAATTAATTTTACTGCCCAAAGGGCAAATAGCTGACCCAATAAAGAGAGTTGCAAAATATATTAAATTGTTCTTGATTAATATTGAATATTGAATATTTGGTCAATAACTGCCATATAAGAAGGACCTCGATGCAAATTGGAGCTTTTTGTCGAGATAGAAAAATAGTTTGATAGAAAATTCTAAAGCAAGAATTTTTTATTCAGAATTTTATTAAACAAGCAAAAGGCAATAACACAAAGTAGCCACTAATAAAATCGAATTGAACAAAATTCGTAATAGTTTGAGTATTCAAAATGTCTTTTAAAATATTCCTAACGACCTTCGTGAATATCTTAAGGAATATTTTGAAAATCTTCAAAATCCTCGTGATAAATTAATTAAAAAACTTTTATTGAGAATCACTAATTAATACATTACTCATTAAAAGTGAAAGCTCTAATTAAGTTACATATAAAAATCAGTTAATTGAATTTACTGCACAGAAGTCTTGTTCATTAAATTAAACATCATAAAATAAAATAAAACTTTAAATAAAATTGCCCTTTTTAATAAAATTAAAAAGGGAACGAATAATTATCACGTGCTATTAATACTAATTGGAGTTGTTAAATTTCAAAAGTTTGGCTTTTATTGTTATTTTTGAATGAATTAAAAGTATTTTAATTGCTTATACTTCATTTTCAATTAATTAAAAATAATATACCTGTATTGTCTCATAAAATGTGTTTAAATTTTCAATGAGCATTAAAAAAATGAAACTTATCCTGCTGCAATAAAAGTTAAATTCAATTTAACAACTCATCGAGGAAATTCCGAATCGGAAACTTTTCAATGTTGTATCGAAAAAGTTTTCTACAAAAAGCCATACATATATAAATTATGTATGAATGATTAGAGAAGCTCTTGTTAAATTTTCTGCCTTTTCTAGACCAATACACAACGCGGTGAGTGTTCAATTTGCCTCTGCGGTGCCAATTTTGGACAATAAAATGTACAAATCTGAATAAAATATTCCATCACTTTTCCATGCCAGCCATTCTTGTTAAATACATTGCCCCCGTTTACCTCCCAGTACCTGTAAAATGTTGTATAAATTAAGTCAGTGGAGGAATCACCGCAGTCATGCATTATTCACACTCTCAATTTCTCAAATTCACACAATTCTCAACTTTAAGCATGGAACTTCTCTCTCAGGTCCAAAAAAAGACGATGAAGAGCATCATTGATTTCTTCACCACAAAGATTTGTGCCAACAATGCTCAATATTGGTGTGATAATGAAGTTTCGCAAGAGAGTGATTTCACATGAGGGCATCCCTTAAATATTCACCCTAAAATTTATGTAATTCCCACGCAGGAAATTTCATCTATGTGTGCCTGGAAATCACGTTCAGCTGCAAATTTTTTGTGAGTGAGTTTTCTTCCCGTTGATTTCTTCGCTGAATCACGTCTAAGAATTTCTTCATAGGGCTGAGCGGGGCAATTTGGGTTTGAAAATTCATTTTCAATTTAGAACTATTTAATCTATATCGAATAGTTTAAGAAATAAAATTATAATTAATTATTTAACAAGAAGGTAAAACTTCAAAATTCTTCAAAAAAAAAACAAGTATACGGAAAAGCCTGTAAAATCACATTTTTTTTCATTAAAATAGAAATTTTAACGCCTGAGAATGATTTTATCACCCCATTCTTCTTCTCTATGGAATAAAGCTAAAAAAAAATCTCCATAACTCTAAAATTGAAATAAAAATTCAAATTGATTCCTTTCTCATTTAGGCAGATATTCAAAATGGATATCACCGAAATATCTAAAGAATCTAGAAGAGAAAATTACAGAGATATAAATCTTTTCCATTTTTACAGCGCACTTCAACATTTTTTTCTCTCCCTGAATTGAGGAGTAAACTCCCTGAATTTTTCAATGAATCCTCGAAGCGCATAAAAATTCAATACAATGCTGGGTGAATTTTTTTTATCACTCAGCATGATTGACTTCTATTCTTTGTGTGAAATCTAATCACACATAGAATAGAGAGGGATGGTGGGTGAAAATGCGGTAAAATGGAAAATTGCTACGGGGCAGGGAGGGGAGTTCATTAGAATTTCTATACGGGAACCTATTCCCCATTTTGGATTTGATTTGGTTGTGACAGGGAAAAGCTTCCGAGGTGGAGGCATCTTCCACATCGTCTGCATCATTCAATTGTAATTAAGTTAATCGGCTGTTTTGACAAATTGATCTTGGAACTGTGGAGACTGATGAAGATGCGGAGTCATGATGACTCCATTAGTCAATTTTCTTTATACGCGAAAATGGGTGGGATTGTGTCAATTACACTGTCAAACGTATGTGTGCTTTTTGGAGTGATGTGTTGGCAGCATAAAAAGAGGATAATATTTGTTCATCTCCTTGCGCGATCCCTATTAATTAGTTGGTATACCACAATCGTGGCATACCAAGTATTGTAATCGTCGGAAAAACCGACCACCTCAGATCGGGCTCAAACTTGGTATGAGCACGTTTTAGACATCCCACATTACGAAAATGGTGGTGGAAAATTTTTGATCCGGCCGTCCTGCCGTCCTGCCGTCCTGCCGGCCTGCCGTCCGGGACTCTAAACTTTGCCTTATAGCTCGAGAACGGTAACAGATAGAGACTTCCGGTTTGAGGTTTTCTATAGAAATGTGGGTGTAAAATTTCATTTTTTCGCATTTTCAAAATCCAAGATGGCCGCCGTCCGCCATTTTGAAATACCGTCAACCACTTCCCTTATAGCTAGAGGTCTGAAATTTTAGTATGTTTTAGTGCTCAGTGAGACGTTTTCATCAACAATTCATACTTGACGATCGGTCAAGCGGTTTAGCAAATATGGCGGCCTAAAGCAAAAAGTGTTTTTTCGATATATCTCGAGAACGGCTTAACCGATTTTAACCATCTTGGTATCAAATGAAAGGTATTGCGAAGCCCTACAACTGTCTAGAACATTTCAAGTTCCAAAAACATCCGCAGGAGGCGCTAAATTCAAAAACAAAAATTGCCTTACTTTAAGGGGCAATATCTCCGAATCCCCATCATCGATTTCCTTGAATTTTTGATATGTTGTAGCAGGAGTAATAATCTTGCACCAGTCCAAAAATGAAGAAAATCTATGTCGCCGTTTAGAAGATATAGTCACTTGAAAAATTCTTGAATTTGAAAAGTTCTATGAGCCATATCTCCTGAACTGCTTGACCGATTTTGCTCATCTTAGTATCAAATTAAAGGTTTTGCAAAACTCTACAACTTTCTAGAACATCAGAAACCTCTAAAACCATTCCTTTAGGGCAAAAATTGCCAAAAACTGTTTTAGTAAAACAAAAATCCGCCATTTTGTGTTCTGGAGGTGACCTTGAAAATAATTGAGATATATATTAAATTAAAGCTTATTTCAATACCTTTCTAGAACTAGTCAAGAAATTTCTGAAGGTCTAATAGAACTTAAGATATAAGCATTTTAATCTGTCAAATTGCTAAATTTTACAAAAAATCGACTTTGACTACTAATACTACTCACAAATTAAATTACAACGCATAGACTGACCCATCCGCGTTGTGGTATACCAACTCTAATAACTGGACGCGTTATGATTGACTTTAATACTGTGGAGTAGATGCTGATTAAATATTAGGATTGTTACCTAAGGGAGACAAGCAGACAATTAAACATTTATGCTGTTAATGCATATTTACAACATATTATTCTGTTGCGAATATACAATTGAGAGACAGGGTTAATGTTTTAATGGAAAAGACGATGGAGAGGTGCTACACATCAGTACACAATCTATGATTCAAGTGTACAAACATAGCGACGCTGCTCTTTATATACATACATTAATTTTATAGAGTTTAAGGCTACAAAAAAGCTCTCTGAACAAAAAAAATCCAAAGAGAATATTTTCTTAATTTTCTCTCTTGAATATCAATAGCAATAAATCTCCGTGAAGTGTCTAAACTAATTAGCATCAAGTTCTATGAACTGCAATTTTCTCAAATTGATCTTAGAGGTAAACACGCGGTCTGAAAATATACCCGATTAGTGATATGAATATTGCTTAATTGATTCGTGATATTATATAGCATAAACTTGCGCGTTGATATCTGTATCACACACAGAATTAATTAGTTCTCGGTTAATATATTCTTTGCTTCAACATTTTCCTCGTGCACCCAACGACGAAGAAGAGGTGAAGAAAAAAGAGAATGCGGTGATGGCAAATCATGTGGGGTAAGCTGATATAGTTGCCACGATAATCACCAATAGCCTGAAGCAGGGATAAATGACGGTGTAAGTGGACATATCCAGGGAAGTGCCAATGAATAAAATAAATGCTATATATGTGTGTAATTATAAGCACCGTTGCCATAAAATTACTATGTATCTCTCCGGCTACTACACACGGGATGCTGAACTGCAGAGCATTCTCTACATCAGTGAGTATGGTGTCATTGTTCTATGAGAGATCTTTTTTACCACATGCTACATAGAACGTTGTAAAAGCTCTTTTTATGTTTGGATAATTAAAGGAAAGTGTTTGGCGAAAGTAAAAATAATCGTTGTAGAATATTCAGTAAAATGGGAGAACAGTCAATATTTTCTAAATACTTAAAAGTATTCGTGAATATTTTGAGAATATTTAATTTTTTTTAAAGAATATTTCAAATTGAATTTCATATTTTATGAAAAACATTCATAATATTTTTTTAAATAAATTATAAAACGTGTAAATGGATTTACATAATAAAGGGATTTGGGAAAAAAAATATGTCGCATCTAGAACAGCTTTATATAAAAAGACTTTGTACCAACTTTTGTTGCAATTGGATAAACGGTATAGAATTTTAACCCTTTAACGTTTTTTGGGTCATACCCTGACCCAAAACGAAAATGATTTTTTAGATATACTTCTAGTTAATATTTTTGGATGCTTTCTTCGCCAGTATAAAGCTAAAGGATCAACCTTTTAAGACATATTTTTTTGATTCGTCCAATTAATTCCTTTATAGTCGATTTTTTGCATCAAACTTGGGAAAAATTGGTCGATTTTCAGCACTTTGAAAATCGGTATTTTTTCCTATTTTATAGTTTTCCGATAGTCTAAATCGACTTTAATCTTATAAATAGACTAAATAACAAGAAAAAATTGCTTTATGGGAACCTTGAAAGTTGAACCAATTTTCCAAAAAGCTTTTCCAAACTTTTTGGGTCAGCATATGACCCAATGGACGGGAAGGGATACAAAACGCGGAATTTTTGACAACTCATTTCCCATACATAAACAGTGCGGTGAAGTGGCTAGATGAGCCACGATTTTCAGTGATTTGAGTGATTTCCTGGCCAGAATCTCTGGCCAGGATGTGTTCTGATGGAGGGATGGGTATCCTCCTTTAGTGTTGTGTTAAGTTTAATGCAATTTTGTGGTAAATAAGTGGTAAATTTAACGCAAAACCGTGGCAAGGTACGTGTTTTCAGTGTGGAGAAGCGGCTGGATGAGCCACGAATTTCGGTGATTTGAGCGATTTCCTGGCCAGAATCTCTAGCTGGGATGTGTTCTGATGGAGGAATGTGTATCCCCCTTTAGTGTTCCGTTAAGTTTTATCCAAATATGTGGCAAATAAGTGGTAAATTGACCGTAAAACTGTGGCAAGGTGCGTGTTTAGAGGAACCTTCACCTGGGATGACACTGAAAATCCTGACCAAACCACTTCTGGTCGGTCTGATTCTCATTGTAGTTCATCCCAGGGTGCTTCCGAGGCATCTTGGGGGTAACATTACCGGCCACGGACACAGAGTGCTTCTTAATTGTGAATATCAAAAATCCGTGTTTTGTATCCCTTGCGGTCCATTGGGTCATATGCTGACCCAAAGCTTTTCCGGAAAATCCGTAAGTTGGAAAATTTTTTTTTCGACTGAAATTCATATAATTAGGCCCAAAGAGTTGGAAAATAGCAAAATTTCCAAAATCGGCCCAGCAATTTAGGCGCGGACCTTAAAGGGTTAAAGTCGAAGATCGAACAATTACCAACAACTTGACCATCAAACAAGACCTTTTCTTTATTATACAGAAAATATTTGAAAAATTTTCATTTAATTTTTCCCATAAACATAAATAGAATAAATTTTGATAATTGCAATTGAATATTGTTTGAATTCAGTTTTTCTTTGAACTGCAAAAGCAATTTCGTTAAATTACCTACCTCCATAAAGAAATGCGTCTTTTTTTTTACTAAAACACTGCACTCCGTGTAGGATGAAAGAAGGAAACATAAAAGGTAACTCAATAAGAGCATAAAAAGACGCTACATTACATTTTTGCCACATATTGGAATTTCATATATTGCCTCAGAAGCTTTCAGAAGCTTTGCCCCACAAGAGTTATTTTCTTTTCTGAAAAAAGGAAGGAAAATACAGAAAATACCACAAATAATTCTATCTTCGTCTTTGTAAGACAAAAGTCAATTTCTTCATTCCTATAAATTGTGTTTGGATATTGTAGAGAAAAACAACCTAACCTGATGAAGAAACTAAAATGAAAGCTCATGTTGACCCATATTTACCCTTTTATTGAATTTGAAAGCTTTTGAACTTTCTCTGTATGCTCTATTTAATGTAAAAAAAATAACCCCCGTTTGGTTGCTCTATGTTACAATAAATTGACAGTAAGACAAGAAAAAAGAGTCAACAAAACATAGCCACAAAGTTGTAAAACTATTTTCCCAAGAGCTCAAAGAACAACCCCATTCGGGAAAATATTATATATACGTACCCGCCTTAAAGTCCATTTGAAATTCAACATGGAACTTTTGTAAGTTTTGAAGTTGAACAAAAACTTTCAAATCTCAAACAGCTTTTAGGCAAATGTTTCGCAGTGAATTGTAAAACATCGTTGTATAGTTTAATATTCTCATTAGCAAGAAATTGAGACAAGACCAACTAAAACTTAATTGTCCTAAGCCCTATCTCCACCCACACTCATTTATCATCTTTGACAAGAAAAGGATTATGTCGTATTATCTCAAATTAGAAATCATTTTCGAGGGATAGTATAATCATTTGAATGATAAAAGGGGAATGTTTTTGGGGGCAAATGTGAGTGATTTACAACCATGAGATGAGATTATTTAGCTTGTAAAGAAAAAAGCTTACATAATTGGCATGTTTTGAACATATATTGTAAGCTCAATGGGGTGTCTATTACGAAATTATTCCCAAGAAAGGGTTAATGTACTCTGATTGAATTAGTTTAGAACGATAGTTTTGACCCTGTTTTATGCTAAACTTTAATTTCCATAAAATCCATAAATGAAGCCAAAAATAAACTATTCTCTGCAACATAGCAGGTGGGGATGTTTCCACCTCTTTTTGACCCTTCATAAATTAATTTCAGAAACTAAATATAGTACACAATTAGCATAGAATATTTACAGAGAAGTGTTGAGATGTTTCTGAAAGGTGACACATTTAATTGCATTTGATTTGTAGTAAATTAAAAGTGGATTACAGGAGAAACTTGATTCCTCGGTACGATTGGTGTGTAAGAGGTGAAGGATGCATGAGATGCACAAACTCTCTCAAGAACACCGTCTGGTGTTTACTAATTTGATTTAGCGTATTGTTAAAGTGCTTATAAGAGGAGAGTCCCGAGTTTCGAAAGTTTAGCGCCTAAGTAAGACTCCCCCATTGCATCCCCCGGTGCAGATCTTACTTCAGCAAGGGTGGTAGGGTAGGTATATACATATGTACCTTCTGTATTCCCAGATAGAAGCCAAGTTGAAAATGATTCCATTTACCAGAAAGATGCTCTCACATAGAAGACAACGACAACACAGGAAAGCATTGCCATAACTTTTGCAATCAGGCAAAAGCAGCAAACACCACGATGTTCCTGTGTGTATGGCGCTACTGGGATGAGTAACGGCGGAGGCAAAGAGATAACATCTTGACACACAGAACTATCTATGGTGGTACTCACCTACCCTCTTGCCATGGCAATCTCTTAGCACAGTCAATAAAAGTGAATTAAAACAACACACAAGTAGATTCTCAAGTTATATGGAATCTAGCTGGGTTTGCCGCACAATAAGTCACATCAAATAGCATACACAGTCATGAGAAATTTCACTTAATATTACGAAAGAATTTTGTACAGTAACTTGTCTAAATTTTAGAGAAAATAACAAAATATTGGAATCATGTATATTTTATTTTAATAATTAATTTATTAAAGTGTAGACCAAATAAAATGACCTGAAAAAAAATGACAAAAAGTGTTTAAAAAGATCATAGTTTCTAATAATGTCGAAAAAAATGTCATCCATTACATGTGACCAAGAAATCTTTGAAATTTCTAGAATTTATACTGAAATTTTGACAATTTCAAGCATTTCTTGGTTGTGGAATACGACCCATTATTCGTATTTTCTTAAAATGTGTTTTTTTACGTTCAGCGGATTTTTTTCAATTTCTTGTGTTCGTGAAATTTGTTTTCTCATTTTTAAACCTTTTAGCAATATTTCTTTCGTTACTTATTACAGAAAAAAACGTTTTTTAGTTCCAATAATTTACAAATTTTTCACGTGAAATGAGTATTTTCACGTGAAATGAGTATTTTGAAAAATTAAATTTACAGTGTATAAAAATAAAACTATTTGTTCGCAATATCTCACATATGCCCCGTTAAGCAATATGACTTTGTATGTCGTCTAGATGTGAAGTGAAGAATCCCGAAAATGTAATTGCCAGTCTCGCCTCATTGCTGATTGGAAGTCAAATATTGACATCGACTTCTTTCTCCCTTCTCCCGGAGCGTGTGAAGGCGTAACTTTGGAAAAAGCACTGCTTTTATGCAGAAACATTTCACATAGAATATGTGAAGCACTTTCTGCCGACACAGTACATATTGATATGCTAGATACAGCTTCATTATGAGTAGATTTCAATTGTATGTATGTATACTATGTAAATATTTACGATGTGTTTATATTAGCTCAATACACGGAGTATGTTGCAATGCTTGTGCTTTGCAACTCGCATATACGCAATATATTAAAGGCGAAGGAGTAATTTTATTGCATATAAAAACGTGTGAAGAGATCTCTTTTTCGTTTTTTTTTCCTTTTTATCTCAACACGCATCACGACATCAAATTCAACATAAAGGAGCATACTTTTTGTTTCTTTAAATAAATCTCTGTGAGAATTATTACCCTGTCCGTATAGGGAAAATCCTTAAATGTAACTTTTTATGGGTTTATGTATTTAAAGAAAAAAAAAGTGCGAGATATTAATTAAATTCTCGTATTTTACTGATTGCACGACATTTCTCTTGCAGAACGATGTGTTATAGCACCCTTTATTTTATGGGTCTCATTAATTGGACGGGGTAATTATTAATTTGTACCAAGTCGTGACTAAACTTTGAAAAGAATTCAGAATTTTTCCCTAAAAATGCTTCAAGAGTTCTTCCAGCAATGAAGGCGAGAAAGGCGATTTTATTTTATTACAACATGTATGGTAGGTATACCAAATTGATTGATAAATTTCCCAAAGTTTCTCTTACAGAGAAACTACATAAGAATTTTTGCGGCAATGTCATAAATCAATTTAAACTCTAAAAATCTTTAGTTGAGAAACTCCACCAAAAGTTCCTTTAGCTTCGCGTGTCTGGTGGAGTTGGAGCGAATGGAAAAGACATAATCGACAATTTGCTACGAACGACTGTTCTGCGGAGATCTTGAACTCCATCTGGATTCGCGCCAGAGAGTGTGTGGAGAATGAGGTGGGAGGTACCCACCTATAAATTCACAAAACTATATCTCGCTTCATGGTTCATTCGCACGAAATGAGGGATATACATTAGTTTCTATGATGATCACACTTTAATGCTCTACCCCGCTTATGCGCACCATTGTTGCATGCTCCCCATCACTATGCTAAGGCCTATATCTCGGGGATAATGTTCCTTGGTGGAGCAACTATTATTTGCTAATATCTCGTGAGAACAATAAATCCAGGCAACAAATTGCGCGGCATTATCAGTAGTATCTTGCAAGTGTCACAGAACACGTTTCATATGGTGTTAACCCCAAGTACCAATTTCATTAATGCCAGCAGATAATGCGAGTGAGGCACAACATAATCTTCATTATTTTACGTTTACCTTATCCTATGCTGTCTAATGATATCTTTTGGATTTATATATTTTTTTTATTTAAAAGAGAATTTTTTAATTAGGAAATTTATTGATAATTAAGATTTATTAAGAAATTTTCTTAAAAAAATCTTTCTTGTTGCATCCTTCTTTTCTTTCGTGTCTTAAGCTTTTCGCGAAAGACATTAGATTACCCTTGTAAAAAAGCTGAGCACCGATGTAAGAGTCATATCCCACTTACCCCAATTCCTGACGTAATTACTTATTCTTTTTGACACGCTCTAAAAAGCTGCAGCTTCAATTTTAATCATGAGAAGGAATTTTCTTGCCCCGCTAAGGCTTTTACCTCAATTTCTTGCTCAAAATTCTAGCTCTTTAATATTTCTTCTTTAAACAAGAAAGATACTTCTTGTAGGATTATCTATTCGTATTTATTGACTAAATATCTAACAGTTGTGGGGGAATTAGAAGGAAACACAAGTAGATTGCTCTGTTAAAGTTGTAATTTATGGAAAAATATAATTTTCCTGTTTTTACACAATTCTTTGAAATACTCCGCACAAGGATAGTGGCAAATGCAATAAAGATTCAAATCTTTCTACCAGACAGACCGTGTAGAGTTTAACTCGTGGAAAAATCGTGTCTCTTGAGGAAACGACTCCCGTGTGTAATGCTCAATATTGGCAACTTTATTTCTTTCTATTCGTAATAATAAAATGTTGTGAGAGAGATGAAATCGATGTAATCATCAATAAATTGAACAAGTTTATTTAAGAAAATGGCACACGAAATTAATGGACTTCCCGGCCTCTTTAAACCTTTTTTTCTTCTCTTTCTTTTATTATTTTATGTCAAACTCAAAAGCTCTCGGGGGAAGCAATTGAAAACCTTTTAAGAAACACAGAGAATATAACATTCCTACCTTCCAGGTAAATACCTTGTTTGTATTTCTTTGAGTGTTCTCATCGCGATCATTTTCGTCTTAGAGGGGAAGTAAGACAAGTTGGGTTTGAGGCAGCAAAAAAGAACGATTATTGCAAAAAAAGAACATCTCTTCAGCGCAATTGAAATAGACAATAGTACAAGTTCTTTAGGCATTCGTTTTTTTTTTTTTGAATGGCAAATACTTGAGAATTCTTTGTCTCTTTTATGTGGTCTAAGAAAAGATTCCTTAAGCGATTACATTGCGTGAGAAGATCTCACTGAGAGAGTGAGAGAGCTCTTGATGGCACATATTGGCATCCAATTGAGGAAAGTACGATGAAGATGGTATTTTGAGTATTTGTTGATTAAATAATTACGTTCATAAAATTGCAAAAGATACAAAAAAAGAAATATTTAGGGGGCTATAGTGTAAATCTGACTCTCTGTTTATTAGTTGGTGTTCCACTTCGTGGCCAACACCAAGTATCTTTCTTTTTTGAATAAAAATTGAATTCTGAAATTCCCTTCAAAGGTTTTAAAGAAGATCAATGGAGAAGAATTTCCTTGCAAAAACGAGAAAATTGAATAAATTTTCAACGTTGAAAATCTTTATTAAAAGGGATCCTTAAAAGTTCTATTTAGGCCGTAACCATAGAACACATAGAAGAGAGTTAATAAATATTATTTTTTATTGGTAAACTGCGAGAGGAATTCTTCCTTGGGTAGTCTCTCTAAAATGAATATTTAAATTGGAAAATATGCTCCTTTATACATATTTGGAATATTTTCCTTCTATGCTTCATCTCGTTGGGTTTTTGTGAACCGCGATGAAAGTTGCTGATCTATAAAATTGAAATTCTAGAAGCTTGGTTTGCCTCGAACCCGGAGAAAATTCAATTCTACTTTTTTTAAGGGAAAATAAATGCCAAAAATTGGATTTGCTTTCTCATCTTTTCCTTCGCAGTAGCAATGAAATCTTCCTTATATCTCACCCAAATGTTTTTATTCTAATTGATATATACGAAATTCTCTGTGTGTCGATGAATGCAATTGATGCTGGCGAGAGATACCCCATCTGCTGAAATAAAATTTTATGTAAAATTTTATGAGTTGCTCCAGCACTGCTGCTGCGAGACATTTTCATTCCAAAAGAGACCTTTTATTCTTCTTTACTTCTTTACATCGCACGATGTTCCATCCTCGCAGTATGCTTGCAGGGCGAAGAGATTGGCAAAGAGATGAGCGACACCAGTGAGACTCAAACGGGGAGAAAAACACAACGCTGAAAGTGCCACCAAAAGCCATGACTCAAAAGTCATGATCTTTGACGAAGAAAAGACATCTCCAAATCGGTCACTTTTATTGCCCCGCTGGCGCTTAACACCACACCAAAATAATGACTAATTCCTTCGTTTTTTTTTATTATTTTCTTTTGACCCTCCCTTCTTGCAACTGTTTGTTTTATAGCTTTTAACATTTCGATTTTGCGGAATTCTTTTTCGAAGCGGAAACATACGAAGATACAATTTTGTGTCCACGCCTTGAAAAATTATCCAAGAGATGTGAAAATATTCCTCGGTGGACCATACTGAATAATTTCCCCTGCAATTTACTCCAATATACTCAATTCAATGTCCCATTTTTAAGGTAGTTTCGTACAAATATATAGCAGCAATAAAGAGATTCAGTGTGAAGAAATAATGTTGAGAAATGCATCCTGTTTTTGGGAAATAAACAGAATTTCATACAGACCAGTGATGGAAAAAATGGTCATTGCTAGGAATTTATTTTAAATTTAATTTATATTTTTTTTTCCTGATCACCATTTTCATTCCTCTAAAAACTGTGGAAAGATTCAAATTGAAATAGAATCATAAAGAATAAAAAAAAATCTTCAGACTTTTGTTTCTTTTCACAAGTTTTAGCTGAAAATGCGGTAAAGATTTGCTCAAAATTACAAATAATGACGTCAAATTGTGTTTCCTGTCTCTTTCAATGCAGAAACTTTCATGTAAATGCTTCATCGATGATTTAAAAAAAAAACACAAAATCCACAACATTAATTCGTTTTAAGGGAATTTATTTATTTATCGAATCCAACAAAAATTGTTTTTGCAAAATTTGTTCCATTATTTCTGCCACGTACCTGTACTTAATTGAATAAATTCCCAATAAAATTCTCAGAAAATTCTCTGTATGCGATATATTTTCCGCAAAAGCAGATTAAAAGAACAATTCGAGAAAGAAATGGTCCATCTTGCAATTAGCTAAATGCGCCTAACTGGAGAATTAAATTAAATACATAAAGACTGGAGTAAATAGGGACAATTGTATTGATATTAAAGAGTAATGTTGTTTACCACTCATAAAACATCAAATTCGACTGCTTGGCCATTATGTTGAATTTTTCCCTAAAGTTAATGCCACAGCATAACATGAACATAAAAAAAGTTATGTTTGCAATAAGAATTTTTATTATATAAAAGAGATGTATTTAATAAGCAGTATAGGAGCTAGCACCCACTTCCTACCCAAAAGTACCTCCTCCATTGGAGCAGCGTGGTGAGCAGTGGTAGTAAGTCCTGAATATATGTACATAATGTATGTATGGAGGAATTTAAATATCTAACAATTTCATTAGAGCGTATCAAATATAAGCTACACACCCACAGGAGGAAGCAGGAGGGACAATAAAGTTAAAATGCAAGGAATGTAAGAAGGAATATCAACGGGAATGTCTTTTCTTGCTGACTTGATTACGTGTAGTTTAGTTCATATATGAAATATACTTTGATTAAGTTTAATTAACGTCGCTATGATGTAACATAATTCCATTGAAGAGCCTCCTCTTCTCTCCCTGCATACCGCAAAATATGAGTCAGATTAAATGAGTTTTTGCTAAAATATACTTCAAAATGAGCACTCAAATATCCCTCTTCCATCATTATTCCGCGCGGTTATATTTTCCTCGTAGATTTTCCCGCGAAAGGTATATAAAATGGGGTTTTCAAACATTAAAATTTTCGGCTATGGCTTTTGGGAAATATTATTGCAAGAGCAAACGCCCGTTTGCTAGTAATTTCATGTGAATACATCCAACTTCCGCCCACAGAATTGCTCCCCCGTGCTTCCCCTTTTTCTTTTATACATAAACCACCAAATTCTTCTTCCATCCCGCTCGCTATATTTCATACCATGGACCTCATATGTAAATTTATGTAATACACTTGAATTTTTACTGCAAAACCGTAACATTATTGAAAATGAAAATCTGCAGAAGGAACAAAAAAGTCCATTGAGAGTAAAAGTGGTTCAAGAAAAGTCATTTAAATTTTTCTCATAGCAATTCCCCCGTCTGCGTATTCTGCGCTTCTTCTAGCGTGGCTACACTGTTCCTATTGGGGGTCTAGCTATATGTTTAAGGGGAAACTTTTGGAATTTATTGAGAGGAAAATAAGAAGAACTATATGGGGTTGATTTCTATGGAAAATTTTTTCGTTTTATTTCTCAAAATTCATGTGTTTTGAGGGATTTTCTTGGTGATTTGTAAAAAAGAATTTGTAACATTTGCCAGTTCTTATAAATTAGTAAACTTAGAACTTTCAGTAAAGATTTTACTAAAGTTTTACGAAAAGTACCTACTTCAAATTAAATAACCTATTTTTAAAATATTTATTTAAAAATTCACCGTAATCCATCAAAATCAATTTCCCAGCCGAAAAGTTTCTCCTTTATTGCAAAGCTTTTTCGCACAATCATAGGTAGCATGCTACCTACCCAGAGCTTTCAGTGAAAAATATGTAGTCACATCGAAATTTGAATCTCATTCAATTCTCCAAAGTTGCGGGAAAAATAACATCATGCAGTATTTTAGAAGCCATAGATGGGTGTTTTACGTTTTATATATGTAAACTTTTATTGTACGTTATATATTGTGTGTATATAGTGAAAAGCACCACTAAACTTTGTGCTTATCTTATTTTGTCATTCAAGAATTCCAGCGATTTCGTGACGTTATGCCCTCTCACGAGCTTTTCTTTCTCTTCACAAAGGCTCTGTGTGAAAATGTTGGAAAATCGGTGTTCACGCAGCGTAGAAGAGTAAAAAGTTCCATACGATGCGGGGGAGTGGGAAGAGATGAATATATGAAAATTGATGACTGTCGAAATTCAGTCGCCTTTTCACCCTCGAGGGCGCACATGAGACTTCTCTTGCTTTTTTTGCACTGCCAACGGCACGCTGAGTATAAATATAGAACAATAAGCTTTATCTTATTATTTTCAAGCTGATACACATTAGTGGCATCTATAGAGGAGCTTCAATGGGGAGGAAATACATTTTGGGGACTCCAGGGGTTGAATGGGGTGGTGGTAAATGATGCCAGAGGAGGATGCTTGCCGTATTACACTGTTGCGGACTCATTGTCTATTTGTTTCGGAAAGGTGAACCGAAGAAATTTATGGATCCTCATAACGGTAGAAAGGACAGAAATCACTTCTCATTTAGAAGGCTACAATCATTGCAAAGGGTGGTGTTTTCGGGGGTGGCTGATTTGTAGCCATATGTATGAAGGTATATATCCCAGGTTGATTGGGAGAAAAAGAAAAGAACGAGAAGAAACTCAGAACTGATTGTCCAAATTGCCATCTCAGAGCTTATTTTATTGAAGAAATTGATTTATATTGATGAATAAAAGCCAATGAGCTATAATTTTTCCTCCATCAAAAAAAGCTTACTCCAAAAATGCACAGATTTTCCACAAAATTAAAATTGTCAGAGGTTAATAAATATATGTATAATGAAAAAAATAAACTTTTTCCAAGTTTTGTTTACAAAATTAACACACTTGGAGGTAATAAATAAAAGAAAGGAATTTTTCCATTTCACATACCCATGTGTGAACGAAAAAAAATAACCCAAACAGCAGGAAAATTAAAAGCTGTGTACAAGCTGCAAAATACAACCACATTTGCTACCCAAAAAAAAGAACCAGAGGAAAAAAAATTGACACAGATGAGCATTTTTGGTTGCCTCAATAGATGACAGATAAATTTAAAAATATATTCATTACGGACTATTTCATTACAGTACGCGAAAGATATTTGCCAAAAAATTTATGAGCCCCCAGACCAAGGATAAATTTTTCATTTTCATGCATCCCCTATAGAGGTGATGTTGAGCGTGAAAAAAATTCAATTAATCACTAAAGCGACTAAAGTACACCCCCACACACGCCTTCACGCCTCGCAGAGAGATGCTTTGCAAAAATGAAAGGCAAACTGCGGGAGAAAATCATCCGTGACGAAGAATATGGTTTAAATTGGGACATTTACCTTAAAATGGTTAGAGAATAAATCCAGTTGAATTGCCAAAGAAAATTCCTTGAGAGTCCTTTTCGCAACCCCTTTTCACACTCTTCTCCCCTTAACCATCTGTTGACTGCAATTTACTGCACAATAGTCGTAATCTTGCAGAGCACGACTTTCGCACCGCACCACATTCGCGGAATAAGGATTAATTTTTCACCACACTCGTTGAGTTTTCTTCCCTTTAAAATGGGGAATCACAAAAGTTTCAGATGAAAGGGTTATAAATTTAAGAGAGAAAGAAGGATAAAATTTGTGATTTGGGTAGATCGTTATTATTGGGATTAATTAAAGAGAGAAAAGATTTTTCGATTATGAGAAGCATTTCATTCATGTTCATTTTAGCATTTTAATCATTTTAATTATAAAATACCACCCGCAGAAACTTGATGAGAAGCTTTATTATATGCTATGTATAATAAACATAGCGCACAATATATCAAAATCAATTAAGCTTTAAAATTCAAGGATTTTTTGTACTTTTTTTTGTTTATTTTTAACCCATTTGATACCGAGGTTTAAATTTCGTTTGTGAATGAGTTTTTTTTTAAATTACATTCTGATCCTATCTGAGCCTTATTTTCCTTACACTCTTAATGAAAATTTACTTAAAATTATGGAAGAGAGAATAAATTGTGATTTTTAGGTTGATACAAACACCATATTTTCATGTAAATTTAAATTATGAAAGATTTTTAACATTTTTTTTAATTTGATTTTTTTTTTCATAATAATTATTTAAAAAAAAATCATTTTATATTAGAAAAATTATGTTCTTGAATTTCCGGTATTGAACAAAATAGGTATATTTTCAAGGAGTTTAGTAGGTATCTCACGATCTGCCCATCCGAAATATTATATTAAAGAGTTTTCAACTTTGGTGAAACAAATCCTTTTTAATAAAAATCAAAACTTTAGCTGTAACTAATGGGTTAAATAAATTCGGTCTTTGTCATTTTTACTATAAATAAATTTCTTAATATTTTATTCTTTTTCTGGAAATCTCTGTCTACGAACACAATGACCCCATGGTAAGGGTGTTATAAATTATTCTTTAAACATTAAATTTTCCCTCAAAAACTTTCATCTAAAGTTTCTATAGGCATAAATTAGAAACTTTTTCATTAAAATTTCACTGAAAAACTTTAAAAAGATTAATTTGTAAAGTTCTTTTCATCTACACACAGCGAGGGATTACAATCAGCACCATTTTTTTAAACCCATATCAATATGCTTAGGGAGCTTTTGGGGGTGCTTAATTGTGTATGATTGTGTAACGTAAAATTTTCATTCATCACTTTATCGGCCTTCCACATCACAGATTTGACCAAATTCACGTGTCCGGAGATTTGTGTAAATGGGTGCTGGGATAGAATGTTTTGTGGCTTTGCCACCCCCCGAAATATGTTTTTAACATGTGAATGATTAATTCAATCAAATGCAAATTCATCACCACAAAGTCTCATTGCTATTCAATGTCCGTTTTAGTTTAATACGTTGTAGTTTGTGTGTACTCAAAGTTTTCTTGATGAACTCCAACCGACCGGACATTTATTATCCTTTCTTCCTTGTTTCATGCTTTTTTTGTGATGATTTATGCGTGTTTAAGAGCGCACAGATTTTGGGTTTTTGTCAACATTATTGCGGAAGAGGGAGGGAGGAGATATTTCGTGAAAGCTGAAGCATTGTAATAAATTAAATACTTTACGAGGGCAACGAAAGACTTTTCCTTCTTAATGTAGCATAAAAAAAGACTGGTTATAAAAATCTACCGATAAAGTGTGTTATTTATTTAAATATTTTATTTTTCAATTTGGGTTAAAAAATAAGAATTTTTTTAAACAGAAATGCTTCTCATAAGAGATTTTTCTTTTCATTTTTTTACAAGAATTTATGTACTGCAATGTTTGGCACTTTTATTTAATTTGGAAGATGAGGAGAAAAAAAAGTGTCAGAACGCAAAATAATGTTAAACAACACTCTTTTTTTTCAGTTAAATGCGACGAGAGCCAATCTGTTGAGGTTTTCACACACAAACTTTTTATCTCAAACCTCCGTGCACTTTGGCACCTCTTTTCGGGGGAGCACCACTCACAGACTTCACGAGCCGCAAAGGGGATTCTCTCGTGTGCGACAGGAGTGGGTGATGACACGCGACTGGCAATGCTATTTGGCACAGAATCCTACCGAAGTCACGCGATGGTGTCTCTCCTTACGGGGGTGAAATGGAACGCGCGCGATGCTGAGAGACTTGATGCGGGTAAAAAAAGCGCGCGTGAGTGATCCAAGAGGAGGAGGATCGTGTGCCACTTTGCGAGCACCGCGATGTGTATGCTAAGAACGACAGAACCCAACTGCCAGGTCTGAATGGGTGATACACTCGCATGACACGGAGAGATGCTCAAAGCCGCTATGGGGATCTCGCAAATGCTTTACTGAGCAGGCGCCCGCCAGCGGCGTCCCGTGCTCCAACCGCGGCCAGATACTTCAGTACGGGATGGGGCTTTGGGAAGCACTGGCACATGTGAAGCGACAGTGAAAGTGGCGCCGGGGAAGTATTGAGAGAGGTAAGTTACATTTTATCATCATGCCTGGTCATTCGCTACTGCGGTGGGTAAATTGGAGTAAACAGATTCCTCCACTTGACCGGAAAAGAGCATGGTGGACGTTCAGGTGATTTCCTTCTCCGCACAATTGCAATCTTCAATACCTCCTCCATTTCTCCTCCCCCACTCGATGGCTCGTCGTTCTTTCCGTCCACAAACCACAACCATCCATTCTTTTTGCTTGCTATATATTGTCCTCACTCACCCTGCATTTGTACCACACCACCCACTCTTTGATCAACCACCCACGAAACGATTGGACAGAACCAGGAAAGAGGAAAAGTAAATTGGGTAGGATGATTCTCCTCAAGCAAAGACTGCAATTACAATTCAATTAAAATCGAGCGTACTATGTAACTACGTTATTCTATGTATATACATTGAAGTCATATGATACTGATTGTAGGTAACTTAAATATAAACCAACCAACACTGTTTACATGCAATTAAATGCTTTGTTTGCATTCTCAAATTACAAGACATGATTTCTAGGTATATTTATATTGAAAACAGACTCAATTTTAATATTATCAAAACAATATCTTTTATAGAAAATTATAAAATAAAATTTTCTTGAGAAGGAAAATGAGTAATAAAAAAATTTAATAATAAGAAATAGACAAAGTGTTTTATTAAATACCATAAGATATATTTTAATTTATGAAAATTAAAGACGAAACTTCTCTGGGAACTTCTTTAATGGACATTGTGTAAGTTTGAACGAAGGAAAATCTCTTTGAAAGTTGAACAATTTTTCTTGACATTTAATTGAGGGAGAAGAATAATTAAATACTTGAGAAAATTGTTGGAAAAACTAAAAGTTTTAAAGTCAAATGGAAAAGCTTAAAGAATACTTTCTTGCTTAGCTGGCTTTTCTTATTTTTTTCCATGGAACAACTTGACATATTGTTTACTGTTTAATGAACTTTAAATTCTGTTAGTAAAATTTCGCGACTGAAAAATATTGTGAACTTAAAGAATTTTTCTCTAAAATCGTAAATATAGCCTAAGCCAAAAGAATTTTCATACGATTTCCACGCAGTATCAATGCAGCTTTCATGCAGTATCCTTGTGAAATATTCAGGATAACAAATCTTCATTCTACCGACAATCTAATATTTTTTCAATGAAATATAGAGCAAGTAAACATGAGTATATTGGAATGCAGACCGCCCCCATTCTAGGCTCGTATAAATCAATTTCGAATGTGGTTTAAATAAACTTATGCTTTTTCAGAGGAATTATTGCTTCATACGCAGCATATCTATAACACTCCCCTTTTCCTCTCTTTTTCTTCTTTCTCTTGCACCTGATTCCCCCAGCCGTATGTTTGAATGTTCTATAGGTACACACAGGTACTCGCTATCGAACGAATATTCTACGTTGATTCCATTAATTTTCCCCAGACAAGGGTTTTTTTTTGTGTAAACGAGGAAAAGTTCTCATAAATGTTGAATGCAATGGCATGCAAAAATTCTACATAACTGCTATTTTATGTTGTTCTAACTAAATTGTATTTTGCTCCAAAAAAAAAAGTACAACCAGTTTTGATTTTTTCCCAGCAAACAAACTTTAAATATGGGTCCACTGGAGCATATTCTTAAAATATATAGCTCTACGTCCTTTTACATATAAAAGTTGAAACATGTTGTGTGCATTTTTTTTGACTGGTAAAATTGCATCAACTATGTATAAAATACAAACTAATAAACAATTTTCCTGAGAATGGAAATTCATCGTTTAGTAAATTTAGTTTGAAACTTTTGCTGGTTGTTATCTAACACAAATGCTTTGTACGTGATAACTTTAAGGGTTTTTCATCTATCTAAGCATGTATTGTATAAGATAAATTTAAGGAAAGAAAAAGGAAAGTTATTGGCTAAATTTGTATTTGTTGAGCTTGATATGAGACATACAACAGTTCCTCATGTTCACTCGCAAGACAAAATGATGCAAAAATAAGGCCTAAAAGATAAGACTTTCTTCATACAATCACTTTAGCAAGAAAAGATGAAAATTGGGGGCTTTCCTTGCAAAAGACGCTCCGTTGTTAACGCAAAAAGGAATTTCTGATCACTCATGTGTCATATGATAAATGGTTTTTCATAGTATAAATTTTACTTTGCAAATATGCTATCGCAAGAATACGGCAAAGGCATCAAAAAGGGTTCACGCGCACGCTTCTTCACTGAAAATTCTAATAATTCTGTAAAATAGCATTTTAGCGTATGTTTTGGGGGAGCTTTGTGTGGGAGTTTCAGTCGTTTCCATCAAACTGACATTCATCCCCTTTAATGAACCATATTTTCTGGGGCTAGATTTTGTAGCTTTGTGTGGTACAAAATGGTGCAATTTCAACGCACCTTTCTCCACACAGACATTTGCCATTTTGAGGCAACTGAATTGAACACCAAATCGATGCGATTTACCTGAGAATTTGGTGGGGGCACCGTGGGAGAGAAGGTGGAGCAATAGATCGCTTACAATCTCCTCGGAGCAATTGTAGTCTCAAAAGTCGACTTATGGCAGCAAATCCAAAAGCTGCATGTCAAGCTACACGCCGGTTGTAAATCTAAATTGCGTTTCGCCTCTGTGAATTAGTGGGGTATTTCTCACCTTGCAAGCAAAATGGAAAACTCCACATAAAATCTCGTTATTTGTCACCTGAGATGCTCATAAATAATGCATTTTGGAATTACAAAGTACACGATGCGCGTACAATTTATATTATACCTATCTCCGTCTATTCGTCACCTATTTCGCATTTTCTATTCCTAACAGCAATAAATTGATCCACTTCGGGTCTCCGATGCTTTATGGTTGAGATCACATTAAAAAACATTGGCTCGTCTGGCACGACCATTGAATAGCAATCAATCAGCGGAAATTATATTTTAAATTCCTATTAAATTGATCAGAATCCGGAGAATTTATCATGAAAAGGGATATTGAATTTAGATGTGGTATCAAAATGAAATTTAAATATTGCATAGAATTATGCTTTTAATGTTTAATAAATTTTCTTTCCCGTGAAATATCTAGTGGTTTGAATATCAATTAATTATTTAATTTTTATCTAAAATATACTTCCTCATTTTAATTTGTTAGCCCTTATGTCCTGGAAAATTTAGACATATTGTTGTTAAAGGCTTCCGGTGTTCGTCAGAGGAAAATTCCCGCTCACCCAAGGAAAAGCAGCAATTTAAGCCAAAGCTTTCGAGCTTAATAGCTGCTCTTCTTCAGTTGGCTGAAAGGACACATTTATTCAAAACATTGAACATAAGTTTTTTACATAAAGCTTTGGTTTAAATTGGTGCTTTTCCTTGCGTGAGCGGGAATTTTCCTCTGACGAACACCGGAAACCTTTAACAACAAATCCATACGTCAGAAAAGAAAAGGAAATTTAGACATATTTTTTTTTTAAATCTCTCGTAAGATTCTAAAAAGAATTCTATACCACGATCAAATTTATTTCATGATTGGAAAGTTATTCGAAGCATCGTCCAAAAGATTCAAAAATCATTTCTTTTATTTTGAGAAATAATTTTGGATTTGACAATAGCTTATTACAAAAGACAAAAAAGAAGGGTTAATATTTAATAAGTTAACAGAAAAGGAGCCAGAAATACCTTCTATAATTCTCTCAGTGTATCAAAATACCCAAAAATTTAACATAAAGGACCAGGCGTCTCCACTGTAGAAGAAGGTAGACTTTGTGCAATAGAAGTGGAGGCGCCTGGTTAATTCTGGCTCAAAATTGAATGGATATGAAGATAGAGAAGCCGAGTCTTACCAGGTGCTTCCACTTTCAAAAACTACACAAAAATGCAAGTAGAAAACACACAATTTTAGACAAAAAAAAAACAAACTAATTGTGGTCATAAAATTTCAAAATATTTATGATAGCTCCCACCACGAATAAAGGTTCTTACCTGTGTTATATCGTGTGAATTTTGCATGAGAAAGTTTTCCGATAAATTTCTCTCCCCCCCCCCCTGATGGATCAACTTTAATGCTTTTTAGAAGGCAAAATTGTGGAGTAAATCAATGAGACTGCATAGACATATTATGTAGCTATATATGTACATAAATGCGAGGAAGAAAAAGTGTGGGAAATAAATAATTCAAGTGTTGGATGTGGCGGCAAAAAAGGCAATCGATGTTGAAAAGTGATAAAAGACACACTTATCACTGTCAGAACACATGTTCTTGTCTAGCCGCATCATCCACATGGTGTTGTGAGTATCAATGTGCAGCAGTGTGGTGTCAATTGCGCATTGCAATTTGCCACGAGTCGGCAAAAAAAGTGTCTCTTTGCCATAGACAAATCAGAAAAGAATTTCCTCTTTTGGTATTTCCTCCAGCACAACATTTTATTTCTATATTGGATGCGTTCTCAGTGCCGCATCTTTCTGCTTGTGTGAATAAAGTACGGAAGAACTTGTAAATAGCATTACGCCCCTTTGCGTAGTTAGAGATTTATTTTATATGTAATTTTCAGAACTAAATAATGGAATCCTGATGGTCATTTCGGAACAATTTATTTCATATTCACACACAATTCGTTGTTCAATCCACCCACACACAAGTCCTCATTTCATTTTGTGTGGGTGTAAGTATGGAAAACCTTTTTAAGTGGTGAACCTGCAAAAGGAAAATGCTCAAGAGAAGAAGCAAATAAGGATTTTAGAAAGTTCACCGAACTCATGTTTACCATTTTCAAAATGTATCCAAAAGCTCTGCGAGAGGACCTTCAATCCCTCTTTGCTACCCTTTCGATTTATGAGGCACCCCCCTCGCCCCATCCAAATAAACCTAGAGTCCCACACTTTCTATATTGCTTTTTGTGGCATTGAGGCTGTTTTTTGTTATTAAATAATTTATTATCATGTGTCCTTTTCCATTTTCAATGTGATTTCACACGTCTGGCATGTCCTTTATAGTCCTTTTCTGCTCTTTTGTCCACTAAACCCAATTCAGAAAGACCAAATCAACACATTTTCCCGGAAAACGACACATATTTATGTTTCCCCAAAGGGAACTCTACCCAAATATATGTATACATACATATCTACTACAAACATAGCTACATATATACCTACACATAGGGTAGAGATAAATTGTTCAATCCGTAATTCAAAAGCAAAAAAGGCACGTTTTTGTAAATCGTAACCTAAAAGAAAAATCCAATGCAGAATTATGTTGATTTAGCATATTTTTGTATTTGATTTGTGCTTTTATGTTTTATGTTGTTCTTTTGGTCAAAAGTTGTTAATTAAGATGGAAAATAGAGGAATGCTAATGCTTCAAAAGTTCAAATTAGTCGTCAACTATGTTTTATGGAATATATCTGCAAATATTTCAATTTAATTTAGGGCAATTAGGATAATTTAAATTTTGGGATTGATTTTTCCAATTTCATTCTCTTTGTTCACCGTCAAAGCTCACTTAGAAATCAATATAAATTAGCCAATAACTTTCTAAAGGTAATTTAAAGGGAGGGTTGTGTAAGAAACCCCACAAATTCACTAAACTTTCTGCTTGAGAAACTAAAATTTCTCCTCAAAACTACCAACCAACATGGTTTTAATTACATACCTACATACATAAATAATAGCTCCATGAATAGCTCTATATATAATTGAAGCTTTCGAACATCTCAGGGTGGGCAAAATCTAAAGTCGGTGATGCGAAAATAAGCGCAAAACTCTTCCAAAACATGGGAGGTGATGAAAATTTTTAGAGAGCTTTGAGTCAAGACAGAGTCGACAATAAATATCCCAATTCTCGGTGTGGATCAGTCAAAACGTGAGAACCTTTTTCAATAAAAGAACACGATGACTTTCCTTTCCTTGTGCCCTTTTTAGATTAACATTCATGAATATAAATTTATAGGCAGAGGGATTTGGTGGTGAAGGCAAAAGGAATTTCTCATCGTCACCCGATTAATTTCCATTCTTTTGCACCAAATACAAAGCCCCCACAATGGGGGTGAAGGAGTTACCTGTCGGGACTTTTAACAACTTCCCTTTTATCTCTTTTGGCACAGAAGAAGAAAGTAAATTTTGTGGGAATTTCCTCTCTATCTGGGGAGAGTCTGGTGAAAATGGTGAAAATGCTTCAAGATGTGAAAATCATTGTGTAGGTAATTTAAAAGATAATTATTTATCCCGCCAAATAAATTGACTGCAGACTTTGCAAGAAAGTCTGATGATTTTATGACCTTTCGATCTTTGCTCTCTCTTGCTTTTTTTCGTCTGAAGAGTTTTTAGAACAATTCTCCCAGCCACAGAGAAATACTTCTTTGGGTTTTTTTTCTGTTGAGCTTTTGCCATGAGGTTTGACGGTCTGGCGCGAGCAGAAGCACCCCCAGAGAAGATACACAGAGAAAAAAAATCATTGCAGACTGATGAAGTGGATTTTTGTGCGGGGGGAGTGTGCACGGAGTGGATTTTGTGCCAAGCGTACGAGAGAAAATTTCGGGCAATGGGTGAAAACGGCAGAAAGAAATTGTCATCATCGCGAAAAACCATTTTCCCCGAGATAAATCCAAATGAAAGACTGGTAATGTTGGGAAAATGAGTCTGGGGGTGTGTTTTCGGTGCGCAAAATAGAATGAAGCCATTTTCCCCACCTCTCCCTCATACATCCCATCCACACCCAGTCAATTACCAAAACAGAAAAAGACCTTGTTTCTCGATGCCTCATTGGGGACAAATTGTCAAAAATTTTCTCTCCTTTCACGCGCCTAATTGATTATACGTGCTTTACAATTTTTTTTTAACGCGCTTTTGGGTCTCTTTTCGCGGCGCAATGGGTCTCATTGTATGGTCCAAAATGATAAGGAATGAATTGCCCGCTTAGAATAATATTCTTTTGAGGCGAAATGCAGGGAAAAAACGAGAAATGTAGATGAAAGTAATATTTTCGCATCTAATGAATAAATTGTGAAGTTTATTTGTGGAAATAATCAGCATAAATTGTATTTTGCGGGAAAGGAAAGTTTAGATATGCTAAATATAGGAAAATATGAAGATGTAGCCTTAGGGGTGTAGCTCTAGCTTTTCTGGGAAAATTTTCGAATTAACTATTAGGTACATCTACATATTTTCCACCCAAGTTTCCACCACATTTAGCTCTAGTTTAAGAAAATATTCAAAATGGGGAAATATTATTTTTTTAGTTTTCATTTTTGTCATTTTTTTAAGGAATTTCATTGAATAAAAATTCCTTTATTAAATTCTTTTAGATAAACCTCAATTTACTAAATGAAAAAGAGAAAAAAAATTGGTTTTCTCTGTATAATCACTTGCCAATGGAAGAATTTCATTCTGATGGATAAATAACCCTACGGGCTAAATAAATTTACTTTTCATTGGGATTCCCGACTTTTCCCTTTTATTCCCTTCAATTCATAAATCACCGAAAATCAAATTGCCAAAAAGAACAGGGAAGGAAAGCATCCAAGAAAACTCCCAAAAAAGCACCAAAAGAGTAGCTTTTCCACCCTCAAAGAAAAACTATATAGCTCTGAGTTAATGTAAAGGTGAGAGAAAAATTTGCCATATTTGTCTCTACTGGTGTGAGAAAAGTACTTTATTCGTGAGAAAATTTAATTCCATCCTGTCTTTTCAATTGTGTCTCTTTGTTATTTCGTTGTTTTTGCTCCTCACTGTCTTTTATCTCCCAGAAGAGCTTTTTTGGAAGTGGAAATTCACACAGCACAGTCATAAATATTCAATTGAAATGATGAGGGTGGCAGTTACAGAAAATTCTCTTTCATTTCATCCCTTTTTCCCGGGGTTTTCTCTTACTGCTACTCTGTACTTTCAGTGAAGCCATATTTTACATACTATATGCATTTAAAAGCAAATCTACAGCCGAGGCAAGATGGGAAGAGCTGAATTTCTTAGCGAGGATAAAAATGAAACGGATATTTGGGACATTGGATATCATTTTACGATCAGCAAATGGCTCGCACATCAATCCCCAACCAATGTCTCCATATCGCTATACCCCAAAAAACATCCCTCAGTGGACAAAGGGATTTACAATAATACCCTCCCTCTCTTCTATTCCAAAAGAAAAGGAAGGAAATTGAACGTTGCTAAGGAATTTCTTCCGATTTCTTAATGCTCTTCAAAGGAGGAAAAGGTTTAACGTTTAAATTGATAAAAGAATCACAGTTAGAGAAGTTAAATTAAGGAGTTTGTGATTTAATTTCTCTTCATTTTGTACATAAGTTAAACTTTAAGAAAAAGCTTCTCCAGCTAGAAAATATTTTGGAAGAATTTTGTGCAAGAATTTTACTGATTCTAATTGAAATTACTCGGTTTCTGCACCTTCTAAAATTTATTCCAAATATTTAACTAACATGCCAGATATTTTGAGAATGTTTATTAAATTCTTTCACACTATAAACTCTAGATTTTTTTTTAAATAGTTCTATTCACATAACTAAGCGTTTGGAAAGTATTTGAGCAATTTTTGATTTTCTTTTAAATTCTTCTTTTCTTCTCTCTTTTCATTTTTTTGATTGAATTTCCTCCAAGGCTTGAAATATAGTTTAAAAAATCAGCACATTTTTTCCCCTCGAGCTTTCCAATAAAAGCTCTCTCTTCTACAGAGATTTCTCTTAAAGTTCCGAAAAATAATCAATTGAGATATTTGAAACAAATTAATTTTAGTAACAGTTTCAACCCATAAATGCATTTAATACCACAAAATAAATTCATATTTAAACCACACGTGACAATCTCTAATCTCAAATGGGAATCATAATTAACTACATACTGTTGGTGGTGTATATAATATTGATTATGTGGTGTAGATAGCGCAACAATTATTTCGTAAAGTTAAGTCGAAGAAAGGGGCAAATTAATGTATTTTACGATGATGGATTGCAATCTTACACACCATTTCCCCTCGTCGCACATATGCTTTCTTCACCCTCGTACATTTGCCACCACCCTGCTTAAGTCGAGGATTAAACTTCTTGTTCTACGCTTCGAGGCATTTGACTCGATTTATGTGCATTAACACATTATGTGGCGTGATTTTCATACATTAAATTTAAATTTAATTTGATGAAATTGAGACACTGTGATATGCTTTTTTTATGTAAAAAATTCAGAAACATTATGTAATAAATATTTTAATGTAATAAAATTAAAATGAAAATCGTTTTACTAAAATGACTAATAAAATACAATTTACATTGTAAGTAGATCCCTGATTAACAATTCAAAACAAATTTGTTCAATGATGATTGAAAATTCATCAGTCAATGCGTGAGAGATTGAGCATCAAAATTACAATGCAAATGAGGAAATGTGTGAAATGCAATCTAAGCGTGGGTGGTTTTTGGGTGGCGAGAAGGGGTGAGAATTTATTATGATGTCGATGTAGAGATGGAACAACGGGGTAAATTGAAAATGCAATAAACGATAACCAACCACAAGCTGTGAACAAATGAATATAATGACTCGTGCGAACAGGGTAACCCCGGAGAAAATGCGAAAATTCACTTTTGTAGTAGCCACATGAATAAATTTCTCGCACACAGCTCTTGCAGAGATACCCCAAAATTCCTCGGTGAACCAAATGCACGGATAATGGTCATGTAGTTGTGTAATTAATATTTATTACATTCCGTTCTACGGGCATGTGGAGCCACTCTGTGTTTCATAAATAATAAACATACTGGTCTAACCCACAATTCGTAGGAGTTGTTGCAGAAATGCTGCCTCTTTGGGAATTTCTGCAACTTCATCAGAAGCTCCTCTTATGTACATATAGTGCAAAACATACATATTTTCCCCCAACGCAGTGAATAATCTACCACTGACCATAGACTATTTTCCTTCCCACCATTATCATCTTCGTAATTGCTACATTCCCGCAGTCATTTATAAAATTTGCCTTGAGTTAAAATTCCATTGGGACACATGTTGGGGTGAAGTTGGTCACAATGCTTGAAGCTTTTTCCTAAGGTGTAAGGAAAAATTCTACATAGATCATTATTATGGGAAATTTTCTGCTCTATAACGTTTGATTGGGGCATTTTATTCTATTTCAATGCTAAATGTGATTTTTCGTACCATTCCGGAACTGTTCAATTTGGGGCTAAATAAATCTACTGTTTTCAGAGTTTTGAGTTCAATTTTTTAATTATTTCCACTAATTTTAGGATTAAATATTAGACAGATTGAATATACTGCTGTTTATGAGGTTTTATTGATTTGTAAATGGTTTTATAATTTAATTGACCTAATTTTGCCAAAATGAAGTGATTTTGTTTTCTAAATCATTCCTAAAGCTATATTTCTAGGGTGCTAATTATAACTGAAACCAATTTTGTGAGTTGGCAAATTATTATACAGAATTATTAAAATTCTCGTAGAATGCTAATTTTACTATTAACAGAACCAATATTTTAACCATTTTTAGGCCATTCTTTTTTCTTCTTCTGGATAAAGAGCTTTTAGATAAATCAAATTGAGTTTGTATTAATAAAAACCCTTAAAAACTGAAACAAGAAACAAAATTATTATTTAGAGAAATTATAGAGTGAGTAATTGAATATGTACAATATCGTCAAAAAGTTTACGTGTGAGTAAAATTTGTAGATTTTGAAGGAAAATTTCAATTGATTATTACTCCGGTTGTATTGAATTAATTTAAAAAAAAATATTACTTTTGGAAAGTACATTTCACACTTTTCCAAAAAACTAAAAATTTTAAAAGTCGATAGATCATAGTCGGATGAAAAGTTTATTGAATAATGCTTTTTTGAAAAATTCTTCAATTTTTGTTCACCCAGAAATATAGTGAGAGTCATAGTGTAGCATTAGACGTTATTTAATCCACTTTTCCACATCACACACTGTTTTATGAGTCCCATGATAAGCAACTAACTAAGTAATAAATATAATTGAAGTGAAAGTTATTAATTTATGAGCAACTATAAACTGTGATTACTTCCCACTGATAAACTATATACAATTAGGTCTATTTAACGCCCCATCTGATGCGTGCTGTGCCTAATGGGCAAGACCCTATTGTGATTGTTTTTACGATGGGTGGGTTGGCAGTATTCGTTTAATTTTATTAAAATTGACTAGACAGATGATTAAACTAATATTTTCTCCATCCCAACAATTCATAAATGAAGTGGGAAAAAATTGATTTTCTTCATCTTTCGGGATATTCTTTTGAGATTGCACGAGAAGCAATAAATGCTAAATTGCAATTAAATCGAGCATTTTATGTATACATAAGAGTGATAAAAAGTAACATCCTCTCCTCGACAAAAGAGGATAAAGAAGTGATGACGACAAGTATAAGTACATAGTATGGGAGTGTGGAAATTCTCTTTGGAACACAATTGAAAATCTTGCTGCACCATTGTGCACGAAAAGAGGAAGAAAAAAAAAACGATCGACAAGATAGAAGTCACTTATTGATTGTGTTGAGTTACATAAAGAAAGAATCTTCCAGTGGGGACGCGGGAGAAGATTATTGCTGGATATGGCCAGTGTATGCGTTAAGAAAGCAAAATGAGCTCAACAATGCTTCAATATCCATTTCCGGTTATATTTTCATTCATCCTTCTCCGCAACTTTTGTCCACAATTCGCGATGAGCTTCTCATTCATTTCTCTGTAGTACCCTTCCCCCCCCCTCTCCACCCGCACAGCAACAATATAACGTTGTTCTATGATCACATTGTGTGGTGTACTCTTATATTTTATCCCAATGAAAATTCACCACCTCTTTTGGGAAATGAGGGCTCTCTAGTTGCGCATTCAATTCCCAGTTCGACTACACTGTCACGCTACGCTCTATATTCTCAAGGGTCTATTTCATACCAAATTCTCTTTCCAAATTTCTTCTTTTGAGCTTTGATGGTTTAGTCAGTAGTTCATCTCACAACAAACATTCCTCACAGTGTGTGTGTCCCAATGGGTATGGGAAAAGTTTCCCCAAGACAAGAGTATTGTGACAATTTTATCTAAACTTTGTACTTTTCCCTCCATACCGATGTCTTTTAAATTGTTTTGCTCCTCTTTGCAAGAATTCACTACAAAATAAGCCAAAAGGAAAATCTGAAAAAAAAGTTAGAAAACATTCAAATTTCTGTTTGTGACTTCTTGAGAGAAGAAAAAAATCAAATTCTCAAAATTTCGCTTGGGGCATAAATAACGGCTCATTATCTATCCAAAAAAATCATTTTCACATTTCTATGACAAAGCCTTATAGGCAAAAAGAAGTGTCATACATCCATTTTCCAACTCTGTAACTCAGAAGAAAAAAATCAAATTCTCAAAATTTCGCTTGGGGCATAAATAACGGCTCATTATCTATCCAAAAAAATCATTTTCACATTTCTATGACAAAGCCTTATAGGCAAAAAGAAGTGTCATACATCCATTTTCCAACTCTGTAACTCAGAAGAAAAAAATCAAATTCTCAAAATTTCGCTTGGGGCATAAATAACGGCTCATTATCTATCCAAAAAAATCATTTTCACATTTCTATGACAAAGCCTTATAGGCAAAAAGAAGTGTCATACATCCATTTTCCAACTCTGTAACTCAGAAGAAAAAAATCAAATTCTCAAAATTTCGCTTGGGGCATAAATAACGGCTCATTATCTATCCAAAAAAATCATTTTCACATTTCTATGACAAAGCCTTATAGGCAAAAAGAAGTGTCATACATCCATTTTCCAACTCTGTAACTCAGAAGAAAAAAATCAAATTCTCAAAATTTCGCTTGGGGCATAAATAACGGCTCATTATCTATCCAAAAAAATCATTTTCACATTTCTATGACAAAGCCTTATAGGCAAAAAGAAGTGTCATACATCCATTTTCCAACTCTGTAACTCAGAAGAAAAAAATCAAATTCTCAAAATTTCGCTTGGGGCATAAATAACGGCTCATTATCTATCCAAAAAAATCATTTTCACATTTCTATGACAAAGCCTTATAGGCAAAAAGAAGTGTCATACATCCATTTTCCAACTCTGTAACTCAGAAGAAAAAAATCAAATTCTCAAAATTTCGCTTGGGGCATAAATAACGGCTCATTATCTATCCAAAAAAATCATTTTCACATTTCTATGACAAAGCCTTATAGGCAAAAAAAAGTGTCATACATCCATTTTCCAACTCTGTAACTCAGAAGAAAAAAATCAAATTCTCAAAATTTCGCTTGGGGCATAAATAACGGCTCATTATCTATCCAAAAAAATCATTTTCACATTTCTATGACAAAGCCTTATAGGCAAAAAGAAGTGTCATACATCCATTTTCCAACTCTGTAACTCAGAAGAAAAAAATCAAATTCTCAAAATTTCGCTTGGGGCATAAATAACGGCTCATTATCTATCCAAAAAAATCATTTTCACATTTCTATGACAAAGCCTTATAGGCAAAAAGAAGTGTCATACATCCATTTTCCAACTCTGTAACTCAGAAGAAAAAAATCAAATTCTCAAAATTTCGCTTGGGGCATAAATAACGGCTCATTATCTATCCAAAAAAATCATTTTCACAATTCTATGACAAAGCCTTATAGGCAAAAAAAAGTGTCATACATCCATTTTCCAACTCTGTAACTCAGAAGAAAAAAATCAAATTCTCAAAATTTCGCTTGGGGCATAAATAACGGCTCATTATCTATCCAAAAAAATCATTTTCACATTTCTATGACAAAGCCTTATAGGCAAAAAGAAGTGTCATACATCCATTTTCCAACTCTGTAACTCAGAAGAAAAAAATCAAATTCTCAAAATTTCGCTTGGGGCATAAATAACGGCTCATTATCTATCCAAAAAAATCATTTTCACATTTCTATGACAAAGCCTTATAGGCAAAAAAAAGTGTCATACATCCATTTTCCAACTCTGTAACTCAGAAGAAAAAAATCAAATTCTCAAAATTTCGCTTGGGGCATAAATAACGGCTCATTATCTATCCAAAAAAATCATTTTCACATTTCTATGACAAAGCCTTATAGGCAAAAAGAAGTGTCATACATCCATTTTCCAACTCTGTAACTCAGAAGAAAAAAATCAAATTCTCAAAATTTCGCTTGGGGCATAAATAACGGCTCATTATCTATCCAAAAAAATCATTTTCACATTTCTATGACAAAGCCTTATAGGCAAAAAAAAGTGTCATACATCCATTTTCCAACTCTGTAACTCAGAAGAAAAAAATCAAATTCTCAAAATTTCGCTTGGGGCATAAATAACGGCTCATTATCTATCCAAAAAAATCATTTTCACATTTCTATGACAAAGCCTTATAGGCAAAAAGAAGTGTCATACATCCATTTTCCAACTCTGTAACTCAGAAGAAAAAAATCAAATTCTCAAAATTTCGCTTGGGGCATAAATAACGGCTCATTATCTATCCAAAAAAATCATTTTCACATTTCTATGACAAAGCCTTATAGGCAAAAAGAAGTGTCATACATCCATTTTCCAACTCTGTAACTCAGAAGAAAAAAATCAAATTCTCAAAATTTCGCTTGGGGCATAAATAACGGCTCATTATCTATCCAAAAAAATCATTTTCACATTTCTATGACAAAGCCTTATAGGCAAAAAGAAGTGTCATACATCCATTTTCCAACTCTGTAACTCAGAAGAAAAAAATCAAATTCTCAAAATTTCGCTTGGGGCATAAATAACGGCTCATTATCTATCCAAAAAAATCATTTTCACATTTCTATGACAAAGCCTTATAGGCAAAAAGAAGTGTCATACATCCATTTTCCAACTCTGTAACTCAGAAGAAAAAAATCAAATTCTCAAAATTTCGCTTGGGGCATAAATAACGGCTCATTATCTATCCAAAAAAATCATTTTCACATTTCTATGACAAAGCCTTATAGGCAAAAAGAAGTGTCATACATCCATTTTCCAACTCTGTAACTCAGAAGAAAAAAATCAAATTCTCAAAATTTCGCTTGGGGCATAAATAACGGCTCATTATCTATCCAAAAAAATCATTTTCA